>NW_027367549.1:0-57055 GCF_046119375.1 Phyllobates terribilis
AATTCATTCAACGAATTTTATGCACATTAATAAGACTCTTTTTCAAGCTCACAAAAATATGAATGATTTCTATGAATAAAATTCATTCAAAAAATAGATTTGTTTCACATTTGATAAATAAATATTAATATTTCTTGACAAAAAAGTTAGAAATTATATTATAGAATTATTAAATTAGGAAAGGAAAATTAAGGTATACTATGAATATATATAATATATTTATTAGGAAAATATTTTTTGAGTCATTTTATGTAATTTAAATAACGTCACTAAAGATGTGGTTTGTATTAAAAGTTTAGTTTAATTATCTTTTTTGTGAAACTCAATATATATAAGTGAAGGAGCATTAAATGTGAATATTGGGTCATTTAGTATTTTTGAGAACGCCCTCCTTTATAATATAACTAGAATCATGTTCGCACGGGCCTTATATATGTCAATATTTTAGCTTATGTGATGAGTTTAATTTATGTTTCACGTAGGTGTAATTCTAGTTTATTTCATACAATGTTAAATAGGTCTAATATTAATACTATAAATATATTCATGTAGGTCTAATTCTAATTAATTTTATGCAATTTTAAATAGGTCTAATTATAATATTAGAATCATCTATTTTTTGTTTACACGAACATCTATTTATATTATATAATATACTCTCTTATCAAATGATTAAGTAATATATATATCTTTATGATATATATGCGAATAATTAGAGGTCCCAAATATTTGAGACTCAAATATTTTGATGATTCAATTATCCATTGGGCCTATTTTTTTTTTGTTGGGCTTATGTGGATGACACAAATAGTAATCTATTTATTTTGATTTTGATTATTAGTTTTTTTTTAGATTGAGTATTAGATGTGGGTCTTTTACATAATTAGGGTATAATTAATGTGTATTAGGATCACATTTAGTGTTTTTTGCATCTCCTAAGATTATAATATATATTAGATTAGATATTAGATATTAGATAGATAGATAATATACTCTCTTATCAAATGATTAAGTGATATATATATATCTTGTATGATATAGCTGCGAATAATTAGACGCTCCAAATATTTGAGACTCAAATATTTCGATGATTGAATTATCCATTACTCCTATTCTTTTTGTTGGGCTTAAGTGGATGACACGAATAAGAATCTATTGATTTTGATTTTGATTATTAGTTTTTTTTTAAATTCAGTGTTAGATGTGAGCCTTTTACATAATTAAGGTATAATTAATGTGTATTAGGATCACATTTAGTGTTTTTTGCATCCCCTAAGATTATAGTATATTATATTAGGTAGATTTAAATAATTCAACACAAATATCAAAATACACAATAAAAATATTTACCCGTTCATAAAAATATAAACGATTTATCAAAAGTTGATCAAAGGTTGAGTAAATGAATATTAAAGAAATCACAATCGCATAGTTCAATTGTATTTTTTTAAAATAAAGGTTTATATATAATATTAGGTTTCAATTCAAAGTCATATACATGACCCTCCATGTATACCATTAAAAGTTATAATCACGGTTTCCAATATAATTATCTTGCGCGTTTCAAAAATAATAAATGTCCTCAATATACGCTATTAATTGTCTTTTAATTCGTCTTAAAAGATAAAAGGAAACACAAGTAGTTCTTATTTACTCTAATTCTCAAAAAAGTAAATAAATCCGTATATATATTATTCTAATTTCAATTAATTGATTTTAGGTAAAAATAAAAATTTCAATTATTATTGCAATCTAATGGTGTAACTTATTAAAGCAACTTGACCTAAATTGACATGTTAGCCAACTAAAAGTTAAAACGGATTGATATTAAAACGAACTTGAACAAAACAATAAGAATGATAGGTCTACCATCAATCCAATTCAAATTGATAAATTTCATAATTTTTCTAGACTTGCTCCAAATATAAAAGATTGTTCTTATTACTCATTAAAATAACTTATATTGAACTGTTGTTAATAATTAATAAAATACATGTATACAATGCACTCAATTAGATAGGGTTATTGGATCATTTAAAATGTAGCTTGACTAAAACCAGACTAATTATATTCTTATAGTATTTTTTATTGTATTAGTATTCTTTATAGAAAATATATGGTTATAATATAATTTCAATTTCTATAATTATAAATCAACTCTATAAATTAGGGAGTACATATATCTAGATCCTTTACTGTAAAAACAAAAAATATATAGAGGTAACAAAAAATAGATCATTAGTAATAAATAAAAACAAAGTATAATAATAAGATCGCAAAGAAGATGTATTGATGATAAACTATAGAAAAAATATAATATGAAAAATTATTATCTACACTCAAATCCTCATGTTAACAACAAAATATAATAATTACATAACATAGAAAATATATACTAAGAACGAATTATAATTTTATATGAGTCTTCACTATAGCCCGTGAGAAAAAACACTACTTAACGTATGAGAAAAACACTAAATGCACCATTAATTATTTTGAGTTACTTATATAAATCAACTTATATATGCAAAAAGTAAATGATTGTCATTTTCTTCGGTTGATAGGCGCAACCCCGATGGCGCCAAGATTGGTTTTTAGGTGAATTTAGAGACATTTTGGAAGCACTTATTCGTTTAATTAAGCATATGAGGCATCGGGATAAAAGGCGGCGAAGCGAAGACAAATACGCTTAAGAATGAAGTGCTGAAGATTTAATTTGAGTTCAAATGTAACTTTCTCCCTACTCCTATATTCGATTGAGGTGATTCCGATTCAATGAGTTAGAACTTGAAGTCTACTACGTCCCCTCCAAATTTGAGTGCATTCGGAGTTGTGAGTCAAAAGTTAAGGCCATTTTACTGAGTTGTCGCCATAGAACAACAGAGACCGATCTGCGCCTGCCTGCGGTTTCTTCCCCGCCCGGCCCTCCCGGAGTGAATGAGCATTTTGACCATCTTTTGTAACTCCTTGCTCTTAAGTTAGTCAAATTTGGAGTTTGAGCATTTTGACCATCTTTTGTAACTCCTTACTCTTAAGTTAGTCAAATGGGGAGTTTTGAAACCTCCATTTTAGGGAGGGGGTTTTTAAGGGGTTCTTAGACTTGTTTGACCATTATCTAATCTCTCAATTTTTGTAATTCAAGAAACTCTCTCTTTTTGTAATTTGTTTTCTAAGGAATCTATGGAGAACTAAGCCTATTTGTGTTCACCTTGAAGTTCTAGCTCTTGATTTGGGTCATTGTGGTAAGGTTCTTTCTCCCCTTGTTCTTATTTGTCTTTGGATTTGTTCTTTGATCTCTTGCACTTAAACTTGTGATTGATTTATATTGATTTATCTAGAATGATCAACTAGGTTTATTGATGTTTTTCATATTGCTAGGTTTAGACAATTCTATTTGAAGAATGTAAACCTTTTGTAGCAAACTCTTTTCTTCATGAACTATTTGTGATTGATTTTAGGGTAGAGATCTTAGATTCATGTCAAGTACCGACTGTTTGTCAATGTATTGCATGAACCTACTTATCTTTGAACTTTATGCAATTGTGCTATTAAATCTAGGTATTTCCGTGGTTGTAGCATGAATAGGATTTCTAGGACTATTTGGACTAGTTGCTAGTTATGAACAAAGAGTAGGACAATTCATTTAGATTTGATTGGAACATTGGGTGATAAGAATCTAGGATCTACCGACCTTTTCAAGTTGCTAGAATGGATAGGTGAACCATCTTCATTCTTATTACTTTCTTAAGATTTTCGTGTTTGTTTCGTACCTTATTTTCAAGCATTTGTGAACCCCCCCCCCCCCCCCTTTCGGTAAATCATATAAAAACTTGCTTAGATAATTCTTGCTCCCTTGGGTACGACCCTTACTACCACTGTACTCTAGTGGGAGTTCGGATTATACTTTGATAGGGGCACAACGGCCTTGGCCCTCGTCAAATTTGGCGCCGTTGCCGGGGAGCAATATTTTCTTTGTTTAGTTTTTGTGTGGTTAACCTTGGTGTGGACCTATCTTATAGTCCACACTCGTGCTACTAACTCACCTCTTGTTTGATTGAGAGTTAGAAGTCGAGCCAACGACTTTAAACAAAGGCGCTTCTCGGGAGGCAACCCGATGTGTGAGGTACGTTTACTTTTTCCTTTTCCCTATTATTATTTAGTCCGCTTTTGCTGCATTGAGGACAATGTTCGATTCAAGTGTGGGGGAGAGAATTGGTATTCATGTCGCATACATATAGTTTGTTTTGAGTCTTTCTAGATTGTTTTGTTTTTTTTGGTGTGTTTTGTTTCTTTTTGGTGTGTTTTGTTTTGCTTTTGAGTTGGTTGTTGCACCCCATGATTTGCATTGTTGATTGGTTCTCCTAGGAGTGCGTATGCTTTGGATCTTTTTATTATATTTTGGTTCTTCGAGGTTGCAAATACATTATGATGATGACAGTGTTTTATTATGCTTTGGACACTTATTTTGGAGCATGCGGACTTTGATAGGATTATGTATGGACCGATTCTCGTTACTTATCCATGTTGTCACTTAGGAGTGCTCTTCTTTGGATGTTTGCTTTAGAACTTGCTTATACGTTTTTTTTGAAACCCTAGGTGCTGAGGTTTTTGCATAACACTTGATTGAGACGGGAAATTGTCACATTATTGAAAAACAAAAATAAATAACACTAAATAAAAGCATGCAAAGAACACGACGTAGTGTTTAGTGCTTAAATAAGAGATCTTCTAACGTTTGCCTGATGATCATGCAAAGAACGCGACGTAGTGTTTAGTGCTCAAAGATATGATGGCTGCATAAAAAAGTCTTAAACGTGTTGGCCCGGTTCAAAAAACGTCCGGGTCCCCAAAAAAAGAAAAAAAAGAGTAGATTTTGTGATTCATGAACGTCTCTTGATTTGTTTCGCACCTTGCCCTGTGGTTAGTTTTGGATGTGTATGCATGTTTTTAGAGTGCCATGTAGGGATAGAGCATGAATTTGTGAGGCGTGTTTGGTATTCGAGTCTAGGAACTTATGTCTCTTTATCATTGAACGATGCATGCTATGACGGAAAGATGTCTTTAGTTTATTTAGCATAATTTTCATGCATATATCATTTGGATTGAGACAACCATTGCATACTTTTAAGATCTATTGTTAATGTGCTTGCGTGGGATCCGGAACATGCAAGGAAAGGGTTGTTTGCAACATGTTTGGCTTTGTTTTATTGGGTAGTCTCTTGTAGGGTCATAGTCTTCGTTTGTCTTTGTTGGAACCAGGTACTTGAGAGTATTTTAGACGTTTGGTTTGAGAGTTCGAGTTACCCCATGATCGCCTAGGCCTTCAAGCTTACTCGAGGACGAGCAAGGTCTAAGTGTGGGGGAACTTGATAGGCGCAATCCCGATGGCGCCAAGATTGATTTTTAGGTGAATTTAGAGACATTTTGGAAGCACTTATTCGTTGAATTAAGCATATGAGGCATGGGGATAAAAGGCGACGAAGTGAAGACAAATACGCTTAAGAATGAAGTGCTGAGGATTTAATCTGAGTTCAAATGTAACTTTCTCCCTACTCCTATATTCGATTGAGGTGATTCCGATTTTAGGAGTTAGATCTTGAAGTCTACTACGTCCCCTCCAAATTTGAGCGCAATCGGAGTTGTGAGTCAAAAGTTATGGCCATTTTACTGAGTTGTTGCCAGAGAACAACAGAGACCGATCCGCGCCCGCGGCCCTCGCGGAGTGAATGAGCATTTTGACCATCTTTTGTAACTCCTTGCTCTTAATTTAGTCAAATGGGGAGTTTTGAAACCTCCATTTTAGGGAGGGGGTTTTAAGGGGTTCTTAGACTTGTTTGACCATTATCTAATCTCTCAAATTTTTGTAATTCAAGAAACTCTCTCTTTATGTAATTTGTTTACTAAGGAATCTATGGAGAACTAAGCCTATTTGTGTTCACCTTGAAGTTCTAGCTCTTGATATGGGGTCATTGTGGTAAGGTTCTTTCTCCCCTTGTTCTTATTTGTCTTTGGATTTGTTCTTTGATCTCTTGCGCTTAAACTTGTGATTGATTTATATTGATTTATCTAGAATGATCGACTAGGTTTATTGATGTTTTTCATATTGCTAGGTTTAGACAATTCTATTTGAAGAATCTAAACCTTTTGTAGCAAACTCTTTCTTCATGAACTATTTGTGATTGATTTTAGGGTAGAGATCTTAGATTCATGTCAAGTGCCGACTATTTGTCAATGGTATTGCATGAACCTACTTATCTTTGAACTTTATGCAATTGTGCTATTAAATCTAGGTATTTCCGTGGTTGTAGCATGATTAGGGTTTCTAGGACTATTTGGACTAGTTGCTAGTTATGAACAAAGAGTAGGACAATTCATTTAGATTTGATTGGAACATTGGGTGATAAGAATCTAGGATCCACCGACCTTTTCAAGTTGCTAGAATGGATTGGTGAACCGTCTTCATTCTTATTACTTTCTTAAGATTTTCGTGTTTGTTTCGTACCTTATTTTCAAGCATTTGTGAACCCCCCTCCCCACTTTTCGGTAAATCATATAAAAACTTGCTTAGAGAATTCTTGCTCCCTTGGGTACGACCCTTACTACCACTATACTCTAGTGGGAGTTCGGATTATACTTTGATAGGGGCACAACGGCCTTGGCCCTCGTCATCGGTTCAATTAGATAGGGTTATTGAACTTCAGAAATGTACCTCAACTAAAACTAGACTACTAATATTCATATAGTATATTTCATTGTATTATTATCCTTTATATAAATTATTTCTTGGGCTCAATTAGATAAGGTTATTGGACCGTTCAAAATGTAGTTCGACTAAAAACTAGACTAATAATATTCATATAGTATTTTTATTGTATTATTATTGTCATAGAAAATATATGGTTATAACATAATTCTAGCTTCTATAAGTATAAATCAACTCTATAAATTTGGGAGTACATAGATTTATATCCTTTAATGCAAAAACTAAAAATTTATAGAGATAATAAAAATTGTTTATTAGTAAAAAATAAAAACAAAGTAGAATAATAAGATCACACAGATGATGTATTGATGATACACTATAGAAAAATATTTTAAAACAAATTATCATCTACACTCGAGTCCTCATGTCAACAACAAAATATAATAATAACATCACATAGATGAATTATTAATGAGAGGGAGGTTCCTGTGAGTAGGAGTGTTAAGATGAGTAGGTGAGTAGTTATATGGACCGTCGGCTCGGGACGATCAACGGTCCACGAAATTTAGGGAGAAAAAAGAAAATTAATTATCTAACACGCTAGTTCAATACAACATAATGGCATTTTTGTAATTAAGCAAAATATGGGATAAAAAGACTGAAATGTCCCGATATAACATAAAGCATGCCTTAGAGTCTCCAAAAATCCTGGAAATCCCTAATTTCTTTCCCTTCCTTCTTCGCCTCCCACCTTGCAATCCAAAAAACTCTCCTAATCGCTACCGAATCGAACAGTCTCCACGAACTTGACCTCCAGAGCTATCTCCCAAGTCCTCTCCCTCACTTCGATTTATGCAAACCAAATCCTCACTCCTCATTCCGCATCAATCGGAACCGTCAACGACGTCATCTGCCTCGTCGACGATTTTCTAGGAATGACGGAAACCATCGTTCTTTGGAATCCGATAATTCACAGGTCGTTTATCCTCCACAAACTATCTATTCCTCCTCCGAAAATTGGGTACACTTCAACACTGGAATCGCGCCACTCAAACTCGGGGTCTTTTTTCAAGTGCATGCATCAATCCCCCCCCCCCCCCCCCCCCGTAAGAGGAGATATTCTCCTTACGACAGCAGAATTGGAGATCAATCGGTTACGATAACATCAACTGCTTCACATAGGAGAATCGATGGTCACAGTGCATGTTAAACGGGGCAGTTCACTGGTCCGCTTACCTTAGGTCAACCAAGAGCATTATACTATCATATCAATTCGAGACTGAAGAGTTCATAGTAAATGAGCTTCAGAGAGCTTTCTTATATTTGCATCCTCTGCATCGTTCAACTGTCCTCGAGAGAAATTAAGTTGAACATTTCTCTCAATCAACTGACTTTGCATCTCTTCCAGCTTAATATTTGCATCTTTCAAATGATCTTCATGCTCAATCAGTTGAGTTTGTAGCTCTATCAACTCCGTCTCGGTACCCTTCAACTTTGCATGTGATTTTCTATGCTGAACCTGGCATTCAAACAAGTGATTTTGTAGTCTTATCAACTCGGTCTTTGTGGCTTTCAACTCCTTCACCTCTCCTTCCAACCTTCTTATATTATTCTCAAGATCAGCATTTCGGGCAATCAGTTCTTGAATCTCAGCTTTTAGTGGGCTTTCTACTATCATATTAGAGGGCTCATTTGTTTTTTTTGGAGATACAATAGCCAACCTTTTCATGTCTAGAAAATCATCCATGAGAACTCTTTCTGATTCCCTTACACCCGATTGGTTTGGCACTATCCCGCCACAATCTGAGTGAATGTCAATAAGAGTATCAGCACGCAGTTGGAGTTGAGGGTTCCAACGGGTGTGGTATTTGGGTGATGCAGGAACCCTTTGCTGAAAAAACGCACATTGTGACAGCCATTAGTAGTGTTTGTGGGTAGCTAATCTAGTATATGTCTATTTAAGCCAATTAAATGGTCCTTCTAATATAAAAAATTTGATTTTGTTATCCCGTATAACTGAGGTGCATGATTTTGCTGGGAAATATATGAAGTAAAGAAGCTTGTTGATGAAAATCCAAGGGAGGCTATGGAGAAGGCAAACTCATCAGATGGACCATCATCTGTAGTTGATTCTGTTCTGGATCAAATAAAGAAGAAACAGAAGCTGAGTGTACTTGACAAGACAAAGAAGGATTGAGGTGAATTTAAAGATGATAACAAGGGTGTGGAAGAGGAGTTAGATGCGTATAAGAAGAGTTCAAACCAGTACTTAGCCAAAGTTTCCTTCTTTGAAAGGGTTGATCACCATTTCCAACTGATATGCTTTTCCGACTTCCATATAGAGATGTTCCTTTAGAATGTTTAGATAGACACGGTGTAACTATTTCACAAGTGCTGAGTTTTTGCTTCATTGTATTGAGCTTCATTTTATTGAAGGACAAATGTCATCGTCGTCGTCATAGCTTTCAGTAGAAGTTGCGTATCACAAAAGGATGTGGTGTTTCACTATTGAAGTAGGTGAAGAAATGGATGATAGGCTTACACTGTGAAATTTTCATTTCCACACTAAAACAAATGAGCAGACAGTTCAGGTAAGGCTTTATACAACGTGTTTTAGTTATCTGCTATGAATTAAAGATTTTTATTTACAGTTTGGTTGGTATTGCATGAGATGCTGAGTTTAGCAATGAAGTACAACAAAGCAGTTCAGGAAGAAGATGAGTTGTCTCTAGAGAAGTTAGCTATAGCTAATGTGGGAAGACGAGATGCAAAGAAGCACCTTGAAGATCACGTGTCAGACTTTATGTCTTCCAACATAGTTCAGACACTTGGTACCATGTTGGACATTGTTGTCTTCTAGAGATTATGTTGCACTTAAACATCAAGTTAAATTTCTGTGACTCAATGGTTTGCCTTATGGATTGTGCAACCTTTTTTCTTGTTTCAAATGTTTCACTTCATCAATACTTGACATTGGAATGTTACTAAGTGTTATTTTTCTCGATTACCTTGTCGTCTAAACTTATTAATGCATGAATGCCTTACTATTTTCATGTCCAACACCTGACTCAATGACCCATACTTCAGCTTGAGTGGTGTTAGATTATAGCTTCATGAATTTTGCATTGTGGATTCATGAATTTACACAACGGGTTCATAAGATTTCCATTTAAGTCCATATTTTTTTGATAATTTTATGAAATTTTTTCGATAATTTCATGAATTTTTCATTGTGTGTTATTTGCTCATGAATTTTATATTTTTGGTTCATCAATTTATATAGAAGGTTCATGAATTTTATATATAAGGTTCATCAATTTATATAGAAGGTTCGTGAATTTTATATCTCATAAACTTTATATTTTATAATGAAGGTTCATAAATTTATACCGAAGGTTCATCAATTTATACTAATGGTTCATGAATTTATACTAAAGGTTCATCAATTTACGTTTTACTCATGAATTTTATATTTTATATTTTTGGTTCATCAATTTATGTAAAAGGTTCATGAATTTTATATATAAGGTACATCTATTTATATAGAAGATTCATGAACTTTATATTATATATTTTGTTCCTCAATTTATTTTTATAGTAAGAACATGAGTTTTCTCTTATAAGTTTATTCACCTATTTAGAAATTAAGAGATTTTTAAAGTCTATAGTAACTTTTGTTGTTTTATATTTAAGGTTCATGAATCTATACTGAAGGTTCATAAATGTTATATATAAAGAATCATAAATTTTCTTAAATAAAATTTCATTGGAGATTCAAGTCTTTTTTTGCTAGTGATTTTTTTTTTTGGACATTTAGGATATTTTTTCAAGGTTCATTAATTTTCTATAGTAATATCATGAGTTATATTTTATAGAACTCATGATATTACTATAGAACGCAAGGTACGCGTTTGAACACAAGAGTTATGCTCGTTTGAACGCAAGGTACGCGTAAAGTCCCACTATATATACGCAAATTATGTTATTTGTGTTATCCTAGGCATACTGGAAAGACGCTTATATCTTGTTTCGGACCGAGATCTTGAAAACGACTACTCATAATACTTAAATGGATCGTCGAATCAAAAGTTATGCCATTTGTAGCGATTGTGCCCAACCTTACACAATCAATGGAGCTGACACAATAAGCAAATTCTGTTTATCCTGAATTTATGAAGGTTAAATATAAAAAAGATCAATTGTATAACAACACACCGAGTTGGCTTGGTGGCGTTGAATTTACTGGAGGTTCATGTCTTTTTTTGTTCATGATTTTTAAATTGTAATACAACTATTTTAAAGTTCATGAATTTGAATTGAAGGTTCATAAAATAGTATATTGAAGGTTCATAAAATTGTATTGAAGGTTCATATGTTTTCAAGTTTATGGATTCCTTTTGGATGTCTAACACATTAAGCAAATGGTATTCAAGGTTCATAACATTGTATTAAAGGTTCATAACATTGTATTGAAGGTTCATATGTTTTTAAGTACATGGGTTCGTTTTGGATGTCTAACACAGTAAGCAAGTGTGACACTTAAACTCTAAGGAAACAGTTCAGTTCAATTACTTATTTTCCTTACAATTCAGTACAAAATGGTTCAATAAGAATGAAAACAAAGTTGATTCAAAGAAAACAACTTCAATGACAGGTTCATAAATTTCTATTAAAGGTTCATAAATTTATATTGACAATATATAAATTTCTATTAAAGGTTCATAAATTTGTATTGGTGGTACATGAATTTCATTCACAAAATTCCATTGGAGATTCATGTATCTTCAATTTCATGAGTTTTCTTTTTGATGTTCGATATTTTTTTCATGGTCGTTTATTTTTATAGTAAGTTCACTCACCTATTAGAAATTATGAGATTTTTAAAGTCTATAAGAATTTTTGTTGTTTTACATTTAAGGTTTATGAATCTATATCGAAGGTTCATAAGTTTATAAATTTCAAAGCCTATTAGCTCAAAATGATAGAGCAACGTGTTTGTGCAATGTTGATGAATGTTCGGATTCCTCATAGGCTAAATTTGCGCTCTTAAAATGTCTTAGTCACATCGCATTTAATTTTATATTTTTGGTTCATGAATTTTTTTTTATTGACGGTACATAAATTTTTATTAAAGGTTCATAAATTTATATTGTTCATACATAAATTTCTATTAAAGGTTCATAAATTTATATTTACGGTACATGAATTTATTTCGCAAAATTCCACTGGAAATTCACGTATCTTTAATCTCATGAATGTTCTATTGACGTTGCATAAATTTCTATTAAAGGATTCATATATTTGTATTGGTGGTACATAAATTTCTATTAAAGGTTCACAAATTTATGTTGGTGGTACATGAATTTTCTATTATTACAACCTAGTCATGGAATTCCCTGGTCATGGATGTGCAAACTTCTGTCACTCACCTATTTACAACTCTTTTATAATTTTGTTATGTCTTACGAGCTTTAATTTTGGTTCATAAATTTTTTATTGACGGTTTATAAATTTTATATTGATAGTACATAAATTTCTATTAAAGGTTCATAAATTGGTACTATTCCAAGAATCCACAAATGGTACATTCAGAAGGGCCGAAACAGGAAAGCATCCCATTCCCGGTTAATATAGTTAAAATGACGAAATTGTCAAAATATACATCTTTGTCACATTGTAGTTCAGAGTAGTGAATGACCATTGAAACACAAAACCCAACAGAGCATTTGTAAGCTTTTTTGTTGCACAACAAACACAACAATGTCACCTAATGTTTGCATCAACACTCACATCTGTAATGCACATTAGAAATTCTCCCAGCTGAAGTGGATAAACATCAAGGACTTCTCATAATCTGGTCTAAAATATACAAGAATTTGCATCAAAAAAACGGAAATGTTTCATCATGCTAAAACTGAAATGGGATCTTGTCAAACATGATTGATATGAAGGTAAATAATAAAAAAGAAGAAGTAATTGACCTGGTCACACTACTAGAAATCGGCGATTTAGTGACGGAATTAGCGATGGATACCAATCCCGTCCCTAAATCTTACTCTTTGCGAAGAATTTAGCGACGGGTGAAAGGACTCGTCGCTAATTTCACATCCACATTGGTTAGCGACGGCATTGCGTCACTAACCCTTCGCTTTTTTTGGCGGTAGTGGATGGCGCCAATTAAAAACCATTGGTGACGGATGTAGCGACGGATATCCGTCGCTAAAGACTTCACTCTTACATCCGCCACCCATTGGCGAAGGATTCCCGTCGCCAAGGTAAGTAGTAATTTTTCCCATATAATAAAAATCCAATAGCGACGGAACACCATCGCTAATGGGGGCGGGATATACACTGCCAAAACAATTAAGAAGAAACGCCCACGTGAGCGACGGTTTCCCCTAGCTATAGTGGGAGGGATATATACCCCCAATTACCGCCACATTAGCGGCGGGAAAACCGTCGCTAATGCTTTTGGCGGATTAGCCCCGCCAAGACTATACACGTTAGCGACAGAATTCCGTTGCTAACGTGGTTACACCGCCAAATTATTTGGCCAAATTTGAATTTGGCGGTCGATTACTTTTGTGATGGAAGTAGCGACGGAAATCCGTCGCTAATTCCTTTGTCTATAAATAAACGCGCTTGCCGCCCCCGAATTGTTCTTCGTCTTCCTCCATTTTTATCCTTCGTCTTCCTCATCTTGTTCGCATTTGTTTCCGGTTCTGCCCTAGCCTGTCCTCGTCTCCCTCTTGTTTCCGGTTCTTCCCTAGCCCATCCTCGTCTCCCTCTTGTTTCCGGTTCTTCCCTAGCCCGTCCGTCACCGCAAATTCAGTCCGCCCGACGCGCAAAGAATCCCGCCGAGACGCCACCACCTGTGCATCCCCGTCCGCCCGTGCTGCCGCCGACCACAGCGCCCGCCCGTCCGCCCGCGCCTTCACTGCCAGTTGCCTGCCCAGTGTCGCCGCCCAGTTCCATCGATGCCACCGCCCATTGTTGTCGCCGCCGCCGCCCAAGTAGAGTATGCGTTTTATTTTTTTTATTAATTTGTTGTTTGAATTGTTTTAGTATTAATTTTTTAGATATATTATTTTTATAAATTGTTTAGGTAGGATTAGAAATTATATATAATTATTTAGGATTTATATACAATTAATTAGAATTTTTTTAGAATTATATAGAATATTTTTGGAATGATATACAATTTATTAGGAATTATATACAATTTATTAGAATTTATTTAGAATTAAATAGATTTTTTTTAGAATTATATAGAATGTTTTTGGAATGATATACAATTTATTAGGAATTATATACAATTTATTAGGAATTATATAAAAAAAATTAGAATTAAATAGAATTTTTTAGATTTATATAGAATATGTTTGGAATGATATACAATTTATTAGGAATTATATACAATTTATTAGGAATTATATACAATTTATTAGAATTTTTTTAGAATTAAATAGAGTTATTTTAGATTTATATATAATATTTTGGAATGATATACAATTTATTAGGAATTATATAAAATTTATTAGGAATTATGAACAATTTATTAGGAATTATATACAATTTATTAGGATTATATTGAATTATATAGACATTTTAGGATTATATTGAATTATATAGACATTTTAGGATTATATTGAATTATATAGAATGTTTTAATAATTGTATTGTTTTAGTTGTGGATTTAGGGTTAGATACGATTTTGTTGGAGATTATATAAATATTTTTTGAATTTTGAATTATATAGAATTATGGATTTAGGATTATATGGATATAATCTTGAAATTGGAATTACATATAATTATTTAGAGAATATGTGGATTTAGGATTATATAAGAAACAAGAATTAGGATTAATCCTAATCCTAATTCTCGATGTACATGTAACACATGTGACACAATAAAATAAATTAGAGAATGTGTTACTAAGATAATAAATGCGATGTGAATCGTCATCTAATAAAACGCTCTACAGAGATGAATCAAGACCGTGGTTGGATGTATCAAAGACTCACGAGGGGGTTGTTAACTCTCGGATTTCCCGAGAAGGTTAAAGAGTTTATCCAGTTCGCCATAGATAATCCTTCTTGTATGAGTGAAGCGAAGATTAAATGCCCCTGTACTAAGTATGCATGTAGAAATAAAAGCTATCGCAATACCGAGGATTTAGAATATCATATTTTGAAGAATGGGTTTGTGAAAGATTACCAAGTATGGGTGTTTCATGGCGAGGGGACCGTGTTGAATCCCAGGACAACATCATGTTGTACCGGAGAATTATGCCGAGGGGTCTGAGTTCACATCCGGTCATAGAATGATACATGATGCTTCCGGTCCAGAAGTGTTCTTCCATTAAGATGAGCCTCCGAATGACGAATCACAAAAAAAATTCGATATGATGCGAGCAGCAGAACAAGAAATATGGCCTGGTAACAACAAGCACTCCGCGTTTTTTGTATCTACTAAAATGATGGATATCAAGTGTCGTCATCAGAGTTCAATAAGGTTAATGGACGACATGTGCGAGTTCATACAAGAGCTGCTCGCGGAGGATAACAAGATGCCAATAAATTTTGCTAACATAAAGAAGTTGGTTAAGGGTTTGGGGTTGCCGGTTGAGGTCATTGACTGTTGTCGCCGAACCTGTATGCTTTATTGGGTGGAAGAAGATGCATATAGAACGGAATGCAACGTGTGTGGTGAACCGCGGTTGAAACCTATGACCCAAGGCAAATCAAAAAGAAGAAAGGCTAGAGTTCCATATCGGAAAATGTTTTATTTTCCAATAACTCCAAGGCTACAAAGATTGTATGTTTCAAAAGCAACTGCCCAGCATATGACGTGGCACGCTGACCATCAGATGGTTGGTGACAAGATGTGTCACCCGTCCGACTCTCCAGCGTGGAAACGTTTTAGTGAGCTGTATTCTGATTTCGCCGAAGAAGTTAGAAATATTAGATTAGACTTATGTTCTTATGGGTTTCAGCCATTCAGCAACTTTGGGCAACAATATTCATAATGGCTGGTCATCCTAACACCCTACAATCTCCCCCCAGGCATGTGCATGAAGGATGAGTTTATGTTTTTGACGGTTTTGGTCCCGGGTCCTAGAAATCTTAAGAAGCAAATGGACATATTTCTACAACCGTTGATTGCAGAGTTAAACCAGTTGTGGGAGTGTGGAGTCATAACATACGATGTTCATAAACGACAGAACTTCCAGTTGAAAGTGGCTCTTATGTGGACAATTAATGATTTCCCCGCATATTCTATGTTGTCTGGATGGAGCACTGCTGGTAGACAGGCTTGCCCTTATTGCATGGAAGAGACAGATGCATTCGCGCTGCCCAAGAGTGGTAAACAATCGTGGTTTTATTGCTCTCGGAAGTTTTTGAATCTGCGGCATGCATTTCGCAAAAATATCACTGATTTTCGTAAGGGCAGAGAAGAGCGCAAAAGGCTTAGGGGGGTGAGAACTGGAGCTGAAATGTTAGCTTAGCTGGATCGTTTGGGGTTTAAAAAGTCATATGAACCTAGGTCGGAACATCATAATTCTTTACTGTCCAAAAAACATGGATGGAATAAGAAGAGCATCTTCTGGGATTTGCCTTACTGGAGTACGAATGTCATTCGGCATAATTTAGATGTCATGCATATTGAGTAAAAAATGTTCGATAATGTTTTCAATACCGTGCTCAATCTCCCCGGAAAAACAAAAGACAATGAAAAATCCAGGGAAGAACTGAATGACATTTGTGATCGGCCTGAACTAGCTAAAGATGTTGTGACCGGGAAGTTTCTGAAGGCCAAGTACACATTGGACAAGGATTCAAAAAGAGTCCTGCTTGAGTGGATACAGAAAATAAAGTTTCCATATGGGTACGCGTCCAAATTGTCCAGATGTGTCGATCCGAAAAATCTGAAAATGCATGGGATGAAGAGTCATGACTGCCATATTTTTATGCAACGACTTCTGCCAGGTGCTCTTCGGGAGCTTTTACCCAAAGATGTGTGGAAGCATTTAACGGAGCTGAGTATCTTCTTCAAGGAGTTAACTTCCACCTCATTGACAGAAAAAGACATGCATCGTTTGGAGGGTGAAATCCCTAAAATACTTTACAAGATGGAACGTATTTTCCCGCCCAGTTTTTTCTACTCTATGGAGCATCTCCCCTTGCATCTTCCGTTTGAGGCGATGATGGCAGGACCAGTTCAATATCGATGGATGTATCCATTTGAAAGGTATTGCTCCTGCAATTGATGTTTCTCCCTTAATTCTTTTATCTATTTATAACTAATAGATTCCAAAAACAGATATTTGGGGAAGTTGAAGAAAAAGGTCAGCAATAAAGGCAGGGTGGAAGGAAGCATTAGCAACGAATATTTGCAAGAAGAAATCGTGAAGTTTGCATCGTTTTATTTCACTAAAGGTGATCCGCGGTTACCCGAGCGGTTGAGAAGAAATGAAACTTGTGATATGGACATCAATGACAATGTCGACCGAGTTTCAATCTTTAAAACGAAGGGAAGGCCGCTGCATGGTAGAACCCGGAGATATCTTGACAATGAAGAGATTATTGTTGCTAGGACCTATGTTCTTCTGAACTGTACTGAAATTGAAGCCCATAGAAAGTAAGGGTTACGTTGTTATAAAGTGTTATCACATATTTTCTCTACAACTGTGATCTAATTTGGGTGTTTTTCTTTTGAAAGTGTGTTTCGTGGCCGAGTTGCGCGAAAGGAATCATGATATAAGCGAGACAAAAATTGAAAGGAGGTTTGAGATTGATTTTGCCTCTTGGTTCGAATCTCATGTAAGTACTTGTGAGATTCGTTTATAATGATTCTTGCAATGTGTTGGAACTCTTACAACTGTGCACTTGAACTACAGGTCAAAGATCAAAAGTGTCTGTACCAATCCTTTCTTCATGAGCCTTGCAAAGGGACCGTGTAAAACGGTTGACACATATAAAGGGTACTACGTGAATGGCTACAAGTTCCTAACTTGAAAATACGAGCAAGACAAGCTTACAATGAATAGAGGTGTTTGTGTAAGGGAAACACAATATGTCGAGGGTGAAAATGACTTTTATGGAGTGTTGACTGACATAATCGAATTAGAGTACCCAGCTCTACCAATGAAGAAGACCATCATATTCAAATGTGAGTGATTTGACCCCACGGGTAGTGGCACACACACTAATAGTCGATACAACTTGGTGGAAGTCAATCATAGACGAAGATACAATAAGTATGAACCCTTCATCTTGGCACAACAGGCCGACCAGGTTCAGTACTTGCCATATCCAAGCAAAAGACGGGATAAAGTAAATTGGTGGGCAGTAAGCAAGGTTAAGGCAAGGTCAGAGCTTGACATGCCAGAGACAATCGTCTCGGCCTTCCAAGACAACATCGAAGAAAATCCCCTTATCGTTGAAACAGATGAAGATCCCACAAACTTGGTTGATCAGAATGAAGAAGTTGACGAAGATGCGTTGCACGTTCCTCCCGTCGAAGATCCAGAAGTTAGCTTTTCATCATCCGACGACGAGGAAGATTAAAGGGAAGGGGAAGAGGAAGAGGAAGACGAATTTGACTTAAGTAGATGTGCTATGTATAGGTTGTTTGTTATATATAGATTATTGATTAATGTTTTGTACTTAATTATTATATGTAGTTCACTTTCGACATCATAATATATTAAGTTATTAATTATGGTTGAATCTTTCTATTTTAATATATATGGTTGAAGAAATGAGAGGACAAGGATCTACCGGTGAACAGACAGGTGTCGGTCGTGGTCGTGGTCGTGGTCGAGGCCGTGCCCTTGGACGGTCTACGACATTGTCCTTGGGAGTCATTCCCGAGGCTGGAACCTCAACTTCTACTCCACCGGCACCGTTGAATGATGGTGATAGAGTAGTTGTCCAGCCAGACCCAACCGGGTCAATGCTCCTCCCGTCCGGACCAATCTTCTGTTCTGTGCGGGAGATTTTCCGGAAATCTTTCTTCTTGTCCGGTAGAGCGTGGCGGTTTTTATCATCCGAATAGATAGACTACTACTTGGAGGAATTCAAGGTAATTATTTATCTATTAGCTTCACAAATACGTTAATGTACAAATGAAAGGTGAAACATGCATGTCTTTTATGCTTTTCAGAAGGAGTATACCTAGGATGAGCAGTACGGCGATGACTACATCTATTGGGTCTTCATGAGACATGCAGGGACCCAGTAAGTTGCAAATCACTACATTTTGAAATAATTTATTAACTTACTTTGTAATTTTTGAATTATTTTTGTTTCACATGTACAAGGACGTCATCCACAAGATGAGGACGACTGGGTTACCACATCACTCTATGAGTGCTGATGTTTGGGCCAACTGGAAGGCCCATTGGGACTCAGAGGAAGAGAAGAAGAGGTCCCGCACGGCTCATGCCAATCGCATGAACGAGCCTGTGGGAGAGGAAGCCGGATTGGTGCGCCACACGGGAGGCTCCCGTTCCTTCATGGGTTATTACGACAACATGGTTTGATTCTTAACTTTATTTTACGATTTGTATAATCAAATTTATTAATTTTCTGACACACTAAAAATTCGTATTGTTTTTTTTTAGTCCAAGGAGCTCGGTCGCGCTCCGACGGCTCCCGAGATGAATACCCACACACACACGTCGAGGAAGAACAAGGAGGGGCCTGTCCCAGTAGAATCAAGGACAAAGAAGATGACAGTACGTATTTTCTAAATTATAGTTACATTATGACACATTCATTAGTACCTAACTATACTATGTTTTTATCGGTTATTATAGGAAGCGATCGCCCAGAAGATTGCTTCCTCATCCCAGCCACCGACCGGAGAGGGTCAAGATGCGAGTATGGGTGACGTGGATGCGACGCAGATCTATCTGGAGATGGAAGGCGTCAACAAGAAGAAATGGGTGTACGGACTTGGTTCAACGGCTGGTGCATACATCGACACATCACGCGGCCGGGGGCGCGTCGAGCCAAGCCATCTCACCCCGGTTCATCCTCTCGGATGAGCCAAGATGATGTTCAGCGCCAGATGCAAGAAATGCAAGCGCAATGGAATGAGCAGATGCAAGCGCAGATGCGGAAAATGGAAAAGCGGATGGAAGCGCAAGTGTATGCGCTAATGCAGTCAGGACTTCATTTTGATCTCCATGAGCAAATGTCCCATTTCCTCCGAGATGAGGTGGCCAGGATGATGTCGACTCTTCCGCCAGAATATCGTCCGCAATCGAGACGCGACGACGACGCCCCCGAGTCTTATTTTTTTGTTCATTTGTATCTTTGTTTTTGTTTTGTACAAATTATGTTTGTTACATTTGATTTTGTAATAACAATTTCGGTTTAATTTATGATTTGTATCTTTGTTTAAGATTGATTGATTTTATAATTAATTTTCAATTCAATAAAAATGCAAAAACCGTAGCAATATTAACGTCAACGAACATGTGAAACCGTATTTTATAACGATAATCGGGGACGCATGGAAGAAAATTAGGACGGGATTTGCGACGGAAATCCGTCTCAGCTTGGGAGCTAATGGACACAGCAATAGCGAAGGAAATTTGTCTCAAAACCGGTCGCAAAGATCGGTCTCCTGGGGGTCCATATTAGAGACGTTTGTGGTCACAAAAACCGTCGCCAAATTCGGTCTCTCGGGGGTCCATATTAGCGACTAGAGTTGGTCGCAAAAGCCGTCGCAACCATCGGTCTCCGGACACCAAAATTGGAAACGGATTTTTGTCGCAAAAACCGCCGCGAATTCCCGACGGTTCTTTTCCCCGTCGCTAAAGTATTTAGCTACCATTTTTTGGGCGACGGGACGTTAGCGACGGAAAACCGTCGCTAACCACTTTTTGCGACGGTTCTCACTTGATTGGCGACGGATTTTTCTGTCGTCAATCAAGTGTTTTCTAGTAGTGTCAAAAGAAGACGTCTGAAGAGTAGCCGACAGCTTTGACTTCCTTGAGGGTGGTAGATAACCAGTCTAACTATTCATACAGACCTTCTCCTCTAAGTGCACATGTTCCTTGAATGTGCCATTTTCTGTTCTTCATATCAAACAGACCAAGACCTTGACAAACCTCCATTGGGGTCACTACTTCCCTCTTGCAGTATACCAAAATACATAAGTTTACCAGTATGTTTCTCAAACAATTTCTCCAGTGCAAGACTTTATCTCAAACTACTTTTGTAAATTTTTCAAGCAAGCAAACAAAGAACCTTAAGACATGGACATCTACATACACGAAATCTTTTTCTTGTCACATAAGAAGTTCTATTTCTACAAGATTACAAATACAAATCAGAATAAAAAAATAAATGGAGAGCTTCTCTCCGATCTTGTTCTACACCCTATTACATTGCTCAAACAACTGTGTCAACCTATCAACATATGTTGCAGGTAAAATTAGATCGCAGCTCGAATCCTTTGTGTTATTTCCACCCAAAGGAACATCAGTATAATCTTGAACTGACTGAAAATGTGAACCCAGGGAAGTAGCTTCGTTTACCTCACTCAACTTATTTTCATGAGCAACAAGCCCTACCCAAATGTCCATCATTTCTCATCGGAGAATCACTCTTGAAGCTGACGTCGATTATTTCATCTAGAGATGGTTAATCAATGTATCTAAGATCCAATTCCTCACACTTCTCTAACAAAGGATCTTGTTTCTCCAAAATATAAGCTTTACAAGACAGAAGATTCAACTGCTAATTGAAGACCTGTTTGAAAATAAGAACCCAGTTGGGGAGCACATAGTACATTCTATCACGAAGCTCAAGTCTGGCATTTTCATTGTACCATTAAGCTCTCTTCTTTCATAGCCATTATCAAGTTCATCATCTTGCTTGTCTAGAACCAATGCAAGCTCAGATGTCAAAAAAAGATTAAAAAACAAACATAAACTATGAACTTGAATGGAGATAGAGGAATATGGTTAAACTGACACAAGCATAATTTACAAAGCATTAGAACCTACCCTTCAGGTATTGCAATTTTATCAATACCTGGTTCACCAATCAACACATGTTTGTATTTTGTTCTTCTAGAGAGGATTTGTATACACCTTTGTATAAAACAATTAAACGGCTAATTTAAAAATACCTTATCCAATGGAGAACAAATTAAATTTCAAGAGTCCTTCATAACATCCCTACTTAATAAGTTATTGTTTCTAGTCCCATTTACGAACTCTTTTGGTCTAAAGATTCAATCGGTTAGTGGAGTATGAAATTGTTTGGGAATAAAGTTCGTATTTGTGTTTTGAGAAGAAGGGTGAACATACGCATTTTAGATTAGGTAAAATTCTTTTTAGTGCCCATTTTGCAGTTAAGGGTTTCAATGACTATCTAACTCTAGTTCTAGCTTTGTTAAGAGCCTTTGAAGTGCATAAACACAGTTAATGCACTTTATTAGTAATAACTTTTTCCAAGTCAAAATTAACTTAATCCCAACCTTGAAGAAATTGTCAACATCACTAGAGTAGAACCTTGAATGGTAGCTCAGTAGAACCTTAAACAACCACTGGTAGTTTTCCTGCAAAAAATTAAAATATTAGGCCCTAAATGGAAGAAGTTATTATTTGGTAATATAAAGCAAACCTGCAATCCATTTTCAAAACCCATTTGCTCAACTTCAAGGACAGAGGAAACATCTTCTTCTGATGATCCGCTCTTGCTCAAAAACACCCCACTTGACTGTACAATCACTCATCCATTACCCCATACAGTGTCATCCTTGTAACACTCATATTCATCCATCTTCTCGAACCATTCTATAGCTTTGTTGTACACTGAGGATAATCTCGCACATGTGATCAAAGTAGAAAATGTGACAATATCAGGTCGTACTCCTCTTTGAAGCATTTCGTCGAACAACTTCTTTGCAGCCTTCCAATCCCTACACTCAAAACTTTAACCTAGACCAACTAGCACCCCCGAAACATCTTCAATCTCCGGATTACGCAAGGTGAGAGCTTCAGTAGTAGCAAAAAGAACAAGATAACATACAACGAATGTAAAGAGTATGAATGTGATCAAGAGGAATCACCATCACAACACTTTGGTAATCAGTGAACAAGAGAATAATTTAAGAATATTTGATTATGATCTCGTAATCATTACATTAAGCAAGGTGAAGTATATATACAGGAATGGAGAGCTATCTAACCAAACTAAGGAGTGCCACATCAGCGACATAACAAACTTAAGCACCTAACTAAAAAATAATATAATACTCTATATACCTCCCTCAAGCGGAGACGGAGGTGAAAACCGAAGACCAAGCTTGCTTGAAAGGAAAGAATGTTGTTGAGCACCAAGTGGTTTTGTTAATATGTCAACAAACTGCATAACAGAGCTAACATGAACCGTGGAAATGAAACCACTCTACACCATGTCCCTGACAAAATGACAGTCAATTCTGAGGTGTTTTGTACATTCATGGAACACTGGGTTGGCTGCCAAGTGTTGAGCTGCCTTGTTGTCACAGTGCAAAGGAATTGGATGCGGTATAGAAATGCCCAAATCCTGGAGAAGAGCATCAAGCCAAATCAATTCTGAGGCAGTGGAAGACATACTCCTATATTCACTTTCAGTGGAAGACTTGGACACTGTCTTTTGCTTTTTAATTTTCCAAGATACCAAGGAGTTGCCCAGAAATACACAATATCCTATAAGTGATCTACACGTGAATGCACAACTATCCTAGTCTGCATCAAAATATGCACGAAGTGTGAAGGTGGATGTGTTTGGGTAAAACAGAGCACAGTTGATTGTACCCTTGAGATATCTGAGCAAAAACATAGCATCTTGCATATGAGGCACCCTAGGTGACTGCAAAAATTGACTTAGGTGTTGAACAAGATAGGAAATGTCAAGCCTAGATAGTGTAAGGTAGAGTAAACGACCAATGAGGCGAAGATAAGACTCTGGTTCGGGAATAACATCACCAACTTCAGGTTGTAAGTGCAAACCTCTTTGCATAGGAAAATCAGTAGGCTTGCATTGAAGCAGATTTGCTTCAGAAAGCATGTCAACAATATATTTTCGTTGATTGAGCAGAATGCCTTCAGAATTTCTGCAAATTTCAAGCCCAAGGAAATATCTGGCCAGACCAAGATCTTTGATAGTGAATGCACGATGAAGAGAAGTTTTTGTTGATTGAATTTCAGTGATGTTATTGCCAGTTAAGATCATGTCATCGACATATACAAAAGCAGCTGTAAATGAGTCTCCAGATCTCTTGATGAAGAGAGAATAATCACGTTTGGAATGTGAAAACCCAAAGGGAAAGAAGATGTTTTGTAAGTTCAATGTTCCACTGTCTACTAGCTTGTTTCAATCCATAAAGAGAACGGTGCAAACGACATACCATACCTGGAGATGCCTTTGGGTATCCTTTAGGTGGAACCATGTATACCTCCTCATCAAAAAAACCATGGAGGAATGCATTGTTTATGTCCAGCTGGTGTAAGGGCCAATCTTTTGCTGCAGCCATTGCTAGAATAACTCGGAAGTGGTGAACTTGGCCACAGGTGAGAATGTATGTTTGTAATCTTTGTCTTTCACCTGATTGAAGCCTTGTGCCACCAATCTGGCCTTGTAACACTCCATAGAACCATTAGGAAGAAATTTAATTTTGAAGATCCATTTTGATCCAATAGCTTTCTTGCCAGATGGAAGAGGAATAAGAGTCCAAGTTTTGTTATGCTCTATAGGTTCAAGCTCTTTTGTCATAGCTGCAATCCAAGGAGGATCTTTCCAAGCCTTTTTCATAACTGGTGGGTTCAGTGTGCTGCAACATAATGAAGAGACTCTGAGCATATCCAGGAGGATAAGAAGATACATCAGAGGTTGTGATTAAAGAGCATAGGTAATCATTGTATTTGGGTGGGAAACGAGAAACACGGTCAATTCTGAACAATGTCGTAACAGGAATAGGTGGAATAGGAGATGAAAGAATAGGCGAAAGAGTGATAGAGGTGGACGAAGGAGGAGATGTAGAAGGAGTCACAGATGGGATAGAAGTGGTGACAACTTCAAAAGGAATGGTGGATGTAGGTGTAGGAGAGTAAACCATTTCAGTATCTGGTGAAGGTGTGACTAGTGGTAAGGGAATATGTATAGGCTTAAACATATTAGGAACTGGTGTTTTAAATGGAAATTTATGTTCATGAAAAATGACATTCCTAGATACAAACGCCTTCTTAGTTTCCAAATCATAAACTTTGTAAGCTTTTTGATAAGATGGGTATCCCAAAAAAATACAATATCTGGATGTGGCATCAAATTTTGATCTAGCACAAGCAAGTATTAGATCAAAACAAGCACACCCCATAACCCTTAATTTATCATAAGAGGGAAGTGTGTTGTAAAGAATCTCATGGGGTGTTTTCCATTCCAGAACAGATGAAGGTAAAATGTTGATTAGATATGTAGCAGTTAATATGCATTCTCCCCAAAATTCTATAGGTAGTGAGGCATTTAAACGCAATGCTCTAGCCATTTCAACAAGGTGTCTATGCTTCCTTTCAACCCTTCCATTCTATTCTGGTGTTCCTGGCACAGTTCTTTGATGTACTATAACTTCCTTAGAAAAATAACTAGATAGGTAAGATTGTACAAATTCAGTGCCATTATCAGAACGAAAACATCTTACTTTGGTTTTAATTTGAGTTTGGACATAAGCCACAAATGCAACAATCAATCTGGGTACCTGGTCTTTGGATCTAATCAAAAAGGTCCATGTGGCCCTAGATCTATCATCAACCACAGTTAAAAAATAATGAGCTCCACAGATAGATTCAACCTTATATGGTCCCCAAAGATCAATATGTACTAAATCAAAAATATTCATAGCTAAAGAAGAACTCTCAGGAAAATGTAACTTGTGATTCTTTGCCTGAACACAAATGCCACATCTAGAGTAGTAGTTTGCAGTTTAGAAATAGTAGGAATGTGTTTCATCTTGGACAATGAGACATGTCCAAGACGAGCATGTATGAGATCAGTCTAATCATTATTACAAGGTGTTTGTGCAGCAACAGTGACACCCTTAAAAGAAGTGTAATTAAAAGAAGTACTGTCTTGTACATTGTTAACCAATCCGGCATTGTGATTAAGCTTGTAGAGTCCACCTTCTCTTGAACCAGTAGCTAGCATTTGTTTAGTTGTATGGTCCTGAAATACACATTTATTGGACCAAAAAACAAAGACACAATTTCCAAGAGCAAGTAGTTTAGATATGGAAATCAGGTTATGCTGAAATGAAGGCATAAATAGCACATCATGTAGAATTAATTTCTCAGAAACTTTAATTGTTCCAGATTGAGAAACAATTTGTATGGATCCATCAAGCAAACCAAGATGTATAGGGGATAATAGAGGGTTCAAAGAAATGAACATATCTCTGTTATAAGATACATGGTCTGTGGCTCCAGAATCAATTATCCAAGTACAATTATTAATATGACAAGTATGAATAGTAGATAGAGAGTGAAGCATACCTGAAAATTGACTGGAACTCTGAGAAATAGAGTTCATGTGAGTATCTCCAGTATTCTGACTTTGAAAAGCTTTCACGACTTCTTGAACCACAACATTCATCAAGGAAGTGTCATGATTTTTAGGAGTTCCATCCTTAAGATCAAGAGGATTTTGCATACACTGAACATCCTGAATGTTAGCAGCAAGCTTGTTTGTAGATGGACCACCATTACGAGATCCTTTCCACCAGTCAAGATAACCAAATAACTTGAAACAAGACTCCTTAATATGACCAACCTCATTGCAATGTTCGCATTTCCTGTCAAGTTTGGTGTGCTTAACATCTCTTCTATCAGAAATATTGTTGTTAGAGTAATTATGATTAGGACTGAGTTGGTATTGTCTGTTCGAATTAGAGTTGTTCCTATTGACTGTAAAAGCATCATGAACCAAGGGAGAATGAACTGTAATCCCTTTTTGACTTTCAACCTATAAGACCATATGATATGTCTTGTTCACATTAGGTAGAGGATCCAGAGACAAAATGTGACTGAGCAGGTGCTCGAAAGGATGAGATAATCCCATGAGAAACTGCATCACTTTGAGAGATACCTCTCTATCAAGAATACGCTTGTACAGTGCGCAATGACAAACTTCCACAGTACCACATTCACAAACAGGAATACTATCTATGGACTGTAATGCATCCCATATTTTCTTCATTTTATTGTAATAAGCGGAGACAATCATGTTTCTTACTGTAGATTTATCAGATCATGTTCAATTGATATACAAGAGGTCGATTAGATTCAGCATATTGTTCAGTAAGTTCTGTCCAGAGTTCCTTAGCAGAAGTAACGTGCAAAAAACTATCTGCAATTTCATGAATCATAGAGTTGGACAACCAACTCATGACCATAAAGTCACATCTCTCCCATCGTTCATAATCCTCAGAAGTTTTGGGAGGTTTAACAGTCAATCCAGTTATGAAACCAAGCTTTTCCTTAGATCCAAGTGCTACGCGAACATTATGCGTCCAGCTATGATAATTCGAGCCATTAAACGGATTAGAAACAAGTTGCATACCAGGATGATCCGAATTTGAAAGAAACAGAGGATCGGAGTATCCTCCTCCTTTCTCTGTAGTAGAGTTCTTGTGTTGATCATTGTCAGATCATTTATGACAAGAATGTCGGCGTTCGAAATCAGATTCAGAAGAAGAAGACATCGAAACAATCAGCAATGATGAAAGAACAGGTTAAGGCAACAACACAAAGATGCGAGGAGGCGGAATCGAGAAAAAAAATTCAAGAAGTCGCAGATTCCTCCAATTTTGTGAGCAAAAGGACCTTAAACGAAGTACAAAACGAAGCAAGGATGATCAGATCGAAACTGTGTGCTCATGATACCATGTAAAGAGTATGAATGTGATCAAGAGGAGTCACCATCACAACGCTTTGTAATCAGAGAACAAGAGAATGATTTAAGAATATTTGATTATGATCTCGTAGTCATTACGTTAAGCAAGGTGAAGTATATATACAAGAATGGAGAGCTATCTAACTAACCTAAGGCGTGCCACATCAGCGTCATAACAAACTTAGCCACCTAACTAACAACTAATATAATACTCTATAAAAGATTTCCGGCGAAGCTCACATGCCCTGGGAATTTTAGGATTGAACCAAACGTAGGACTTGAGTAGCATCTCAAATGGCCTTTGTAAGTAGCAAATTGAATGGCCAGTCTAACCTTCTCATTAGCGGATCTAATTGAGGCCTGAAAAACTAGAAGGAGCTCCTTTCCCATGGATATTGCGATGCTTAATGTTCTCCGATTAGATAAAACTCCAGAACCAACAACCTGTGGATGCGGTATGTAGAAATAGTTTTGATAGGAGGAGGAGGGAGAGCTTTGAAGAGGAAGTTGGAGACGGCTTTGATGCATCTGGGATCGTTGAAGAATGAAGATCGCCATGGAGATGCTTGGAGCGAGTTCGGGAAAGAGAAAACGATAGAGCAGTAAAATGGGTAAATGTCAAAATTGCCCCTCCGTGTAATTTCTTTTAATAAAGGGATGATGATTATTGATCGCTAGATCGAGGCAGATCAACGGCTGATACGAGTACTCATCTACTCATTTTTATTCTTGTACTCATTTGATCCTTAATGATACGTTATAGAAAATAAATAATAAAGATAAGTTATAATGTATATTTGAGTCTTCACTATAACACGTGCGAAGCACGGGTCACAACCTTCTAGTAATATCAGGGTGATCCCAAAACAATTTCTTTAATTATAAAAAAGTAGAAAATTTATGAAAGATGTATGAAAACATAGTTTATATCTTCTACATAAATATTTATTATTTAAAAATAAAATAATAATATTTCTAAAATCAATCTACGATAGATTTAGAAAATAAAATAAAAATAGAGAATTTAAATTATAGAGAAAAGCGAAATAAATTAGCCTATGCGTAGCACGGGCCCAGAAATACTGGTTACTTAGAAAGTTTTAAATGTTATAGGAACTAATTTATTACTTGATAAATTGTTTAAGAAAATGAAGAACAACGCAACAAAGCATCCATAAACAAAGTACGAGACATTGACACCACCCATTTAATATTCCGTTGATTCCATAGTCAAATTTCACTAATTCTCTATGTTAATATTTATATCTCTTAATTAGAGAAGGTAGTTTACATATTGGTGATCCACTAACGTTATTGATAGGCCATATTAGGATTTTATTTTCATCTTCAATTGTGTATATATAATATAATCTCTTGAGACTAAGCAATAGTGGAATTTCACTATCAAATTGCTTGTCTTTGTATGGTATCTGAACCACGTTCCATTCTAGTCCGCCTACACATGAGTTTGCGTGTATAGCTATAAAATGAATGAAATATCAATGACATACTAAGTTTGATTATGGGTGTATAGCTATAAAAGAGATTGAGACGTTAATAATCCATTATATTCCGTGTCAACTAGACTAGCCTTATTACCAATTGAGAGATGGTATTGGGAGTGTATTAACATTGTTGGACAATTAGAAAATTACTAGTACAGTACTGTATAAGTAGGGGAAGATGTACACACTAATAAGTACTTCTCACTTTTTCTTGACACTATTATCAATTAAGAGAATATTACTAATATGTCTCAATATAGAAATAATAATATAGTGAAGACGTTTCCAGTACGGACTGATTTTCGGTGCGGACTGTGTGGATTGTGCACTTTTCATCATATTATTGGTGCACTCTGAGTACATTATCAAGTGTACTACTGGTGCACTTTTTTCAGTGTACTACTGGTGCACTTCTCGGTGTACTAAGGTGCACTCCTCGGTGTACTAAGGTGCACCCCCAATAGTGTATTGGTGCACTTTACAGTAGTGCACTACCAGGTGCACTCTACGGTAGTACACTGGTGCACTTTGTAGTAGTGCACTGGTGCACTATCCAGTAATATACTGGTGCACTATAACAGTCCGTACCGAAATTTAGTCCGCACCCGATCAACCCTCATAATATAGTTATGAGAGGCCTTGTTTGGTTTGTTTTAAAAAATATTATTTTAAGATTTTTAAATTAATATATTTAAATATATATACGATAGAAAACATGTATCAATGAAAAAAACAAAGCAGATAAAGGGACGGAACGAGTATAAATATTTGTACTAGAAAGTGTAATCCTAGTTTTTGTCTTAATTTTTTGGGATGTCAAAACCAATTTATGTATGCCCCCCACATATGACAGACCCATAGCTTAGCTATTTACCTGCTCCAGGGAAGAAAACTAGGGAAGAGAATGCTTTATTCAACTTGAAACTATATGTTGTCCTACTAATTCATCTAAGTTGGTATTAACATTGAAGTAAAAAGTTGGTTACCAAAATTTGGTCTCCAAGACTCTATTGCAGATCCGAACCCACACGACCAAAATGAAGATCATGCCTACCCAACTAGCCAGCAAATTAATGGAAAACTTTTGGTGTGTTGATAGTATGGTGTTAGATATTTGGTACCTTTCAATTGTTTGACAAATCCAATATACAAGAGGGTAAAACCATGAAGTCAACTCAATGTTGCAATACATCATCATGAACTCAATGAACCTCACATATCAACTAAATCATCATTTCATTTGACAATCGACAACCCACACCCACACCCAGAAAGTAGAATTCCTTTTATTAACACAATTACAATAAATTTGTCTTGGGTCCCATGAAAATGAAACTAAACCTTGCTTTCCCATCTTCTCGAAACCTCATCAAGCTTCTTTGTAGACGGCCCATCTACTCCCAACGCACTTGAACCAGCAGCCTTCAACTCCTCCATCCGACTCCTTATCTTCTTCCCTTCTTCTCCATCCATCAACTCCATAACCACTCTCTCGATCTCGTCGGCTCGTATAATCCCGGCCTTATCCGCCTGAGGCCTCAGCGCCACCCTCAGATCCTCCGTCAACATCACTGCGTTCTGCTTCTGTTCAGCGAACAACGGCCATGTGATCATGGGCACACCGTTGACAACACTCTCTAACACCGAGTTCCACCCGCAGTGCGTCAAGAACCCGCCTGTTGACTCATGGCTCAGGACGTCGATCTGCGGGGCCCACTTCGGGACCGCCATGCCCCTGCCGGCGTTCTCCTCCACAAACCCTTCCGGCAGGTGTTGGAGAGGGTCGATCTCGCCGTCGACGGTGAAGTAGGTTGCGTTGGCCACGGCGTCGTTTGGACTCCTGACCACCCATAGAAACCTCTGTTGGCTACGAGCCAGGCCGCTCGCCAGCTCGTTCTGTTGTTCAGTGCTGAGGGTCCCACCGCTACCGAAGTTGACGAAGAGGACTGAGCCACGTGGCTGCTTATCCAACCATTCAAGACACGCGGACTTTTCTCCCTTCCCGGTCTGGATAAGCGGTCCGACAGGGAAGACCGGAGGCTTGCCCGGTTCAGGTTGCATAAGCGCCTTGATTGCTCCGCTTTCTAAGGCCTCGAACGAATTGACGATTATACCCTCAGCCAAATTGTACCTCTTGGAGTGGTGGAGTAGCCACTTGTAAGCATCGTTCTTCCTGTCCTGAACCGGGGCCAGTAAATCCTTTCCGTGGATAGGGATGCACCCCGGGATCTGAACCGGTTCGATCAATTCATAGTACTCAGACGAAACCGTTTTGTCGAGCTTTTCTAAATACAAGAACAGGGAGAGAGCCATGGCGGTAGAGGGGTAGAAGATGTAGGGGCTGACACCGAGCTCGAAGGCCACATCGAACGCGTCGGTCCCGAAGAGGTCGACGACGAGTGCGACAACACGGCGGGTCTCACCGGCGATGAGGTCGCGGAGGGAGGGGAGGGAGCGGGCGACCATTAGAGACATGATGGTCTCGATTTTGGCATCGGAAGGGGCGTCGGAGATGTCGACGGAGGGGAGGAAGACGGTGTCGATGGAGGAGGGGAGGGAGTTGAGAAAGGAGCGTTGGGAGGAGGAAGGTGGTCCGGCGGTGGGGACGGCGAAGGTGAAGGTGAATCGGGGAAGAAGGCGTTTGGCGAATTCGGTGAGAGGGATGAGATGACCCATCCCTGGTGAAGGGAGGATTATTATGTGTGGTGGTGGTCCTGCGGTGGTTTGAACGGTGGCGGGTGATGTTCCCATGGTTATGAATTGATGTTGGTGGTTGAGATTAGGATGTTTGATTGTCGCTTTTTATGAGAGTGGAAATTAGATCAATCATAGCATAATGGTGGATATATATTTATACTCATCTAGAGTACATGTATGATTGGTGATCAATTTTCTCGTAGTTTCAATAAAAGATTTGGGATATTATGTTCAAAAAAAGTTGGGGATAATTGACTGGAACTTTAAATTCTGTTTTTGTCTTAAGGCCTTAAATATTTTTTTAATAAATAATATTATATTTCAATATTATTAAAAATATTTAGAAAGTCAAAATAATTTAATATTCGAATGCTATAAATTTGAACATAAATTACAAAAAAAAGTATGCAAATCTATTGAGTAATAGCTGAGCAGGGAAGCGGTGTGTTTGTGAGTTGTTTGAGACACGTGTTTAATTTCTCTTTACATGACTTTTCTTACATTGTATTGATGTGGAGCTTTGGTTGGACTGCACGAAGGCTTTATTCCAAGATCGAGATGGAGTTTATCACGCTAAATATGAGAGCGGTATGGAACGGGAGCCACCCATCATATTTGTGATTAACTTTATTTTAGCTAACTTTATTTTCTTTTAAACTAATCTTAAATTAACTGAAATGCTTAATACTGCTATCAATCAATTATAATAGAATTTATTATTTTTAACTAGGACAACAAATAGAAAATCTGATTTGAAATATAGCATCAGATATTGTTTGGGCAACTGAAACATTCAAAGTTAGACAATTATTGGTGAAACAAATCTTACATGAATGCCTATGCCGAACGAAATATGAATAATTGGTCAAAATGCTAGGAGGTTTTAAAAACATTATTTGTTTTGTTTTTAGAAAAATAAATACAAAAGTTCTGTTTTTAACAAATTATTTTCTAATTTGTCTACTTTCTGACGAATTCTTTTAATAAAAAGCAAAGCTGGAATAGGAATTGGCAACCCACTAATATTGGAGAAGTCTTTGACTTAGAAATTAACAACGTTAAGAGGCCAAATTGGATAGTTCTTCAATGTAAAAAAAAAATGTCAGGAGGTCCAATTTAAGAATTTAGGGTTTGTTAGGTTAGTGTATTGATAAAGATTTTTTATTGATAAATATTTATTTGAGAATCATTTTTTTTTATATTGGAGTTTGTGTGATCTCGGGAGTAGTGAAATTAATGTGATAATTACTTATTTCGAAAAAGGTCTTTATAAATATCCCACCAAACACACCCTTAGTCCTGTGAAGGTACTGTTTTTTCCGTTCGAAAAAATTACATGTAACACAATTACATAAATATGCCGGTTAAATGATAACATAGAACTAGTATTTTTTTTAAAACAAACAAGATTAAATGTCCTATCAAAATGGTAGACTTCACACACTCATTTCAATAAATGAGTGAGAGGGATTCAAACATAGAACTAGTGTTAAAAACTGTTTTTTGGCACTTGCATCTACAAGAAACACTACACAATTTATCACCTAGCATTCTAATTTTCAACTTATTGGTCATTTTTATTTTTGAGAAATAATATACAACTCACCAGCAGTCTTTTCACCCGTCCATCTGTAAATGCAGCTTGTCCACTTGCACTCTTTAAGGAAAGGTACAAGATATGACACTTATCCTACTAGCTTTTATGCATCTCCGCTCCGCTTCGCCAATGCTCTTACTACCTTTTCATTAGCTATGCGCTTCCCCTTAGTTCAGCGTTCTTCCCTTATTCCATATCATCATATGCTAGCTTAACTACACTTGGAAGCAATGTTAGCCAACCCTATGATTTTTCATTATCAAAACTAGGGGAAAATATTGAAACTAAATGTTCCAACAGTTAGATAATTAATTTTTATATTATTTCTAGAATAAAAAATAATATTTTAATTTTACAGGGAAAATTGGGTATATAAAAAACCTTCTCTAGTTGACTAGGTATATTTCAATTAAATTTTGAAAATTGCTTATATCCATCAAATTATATGATATAACAGACTGTTATTACTATAGTCGTGAATAACCAATCCAAACGACATCTTCGGTAAAATCTCGACATAAACCAAACCCGAGAGCCACTTATACCTATTTAACACTAATACTGAATATCCTTAACATAAATGACCTGAACCCGACCTGGAGATTTATTTTTTTCGTATATTAGATCATTATTATTATTATATAGTATACTTTTATTCAAAAATTTCATAATATTATTATTTTATTAGTAAATATATATTTTATTCCAAAAAATTAGAAAAATCACTAAGAAGGACACTCGTTATCCATTGGGCAACCTGCTTCTGATGCAATCCAATGTCACCCCAGCAAATTGACTAGGAGATTTTTAACAACCTCACCTAATTAACCCAGAAAATTTTATCAATCTGAATTTAATCAGGTCATTCGATTTTTGTGACAAGGTCTAAGTGACTCTTGAGTTGGGTAATGTCGGTATTGTACTAGGTGAGTCCGGTCTTCGAGATCGAATCGATCTTTGATAGCTCTAACAATAACACATGAACTAAATAAGGATACCATTACAATATTTTGAAAATCTAATGGATATATTAACCATTTTTTAGTGAGCAAGTTTCTACTGTGTTTCAAAAGTGTATGCTTGAGAAATGCGGTGATCTTGGCGTATTTAGTATACCTTGTGAGATAGGTTACATCGCTTTTACAAACACTATGCTTAATTTAGGTGCACCTATCATGTTATTTTAGCCACTACATTAAAATGCTAGGACTATGGACCTTTACAACTGACATGTGTAGTTGTGCAACTAGTCGATAAGTCAAAAGTGTTTCCTAAAAGGTTATAGAAGATGTCCTAGTGAAAGTTAATAAATTGATTTTCCCTATTGATCTTTTTGTGTTGAACATGGAGATTAATGATCCCAGGACTCCTATACTATTAGATAGACCTTTTTTAAAAGGCATCCAACTTCCTAACACTATGCTCACCATGGAATTTGAATGTGATATTATAGAGCATAAAATATTTAGTTCTCGGAAGAACTCTGAGGTGCATGACTCAAATTTCTCTATTCTTGTGACTAACCCTATTAATATAGTTGGCCGAGGTCTTTGTCTTGTGAAACAAATTATACATGAATAACAAATTAATATGTAAGAAAAGAACAAGCACTTGATAAGGGTTTAAAGAAGGCACAACACCAAAAGAATCACTATGAGGAAGTCATTTCTAAAGGAGAGGTAAAGGTTTGCCACACCAAGACAAATTTGAAACAACCAAAAAAGTAGTTAGAGTCCCGATCGTGTTGATAGGAAGTCCAACACAGAACATCAAAGAGATCGACGACAACAACCCTATTCTAAACAATGTGATAACTCATATCGGACTAACGATAATAGTGCAATTTCAAGAGATGGGGATCATTTTTCCCCGAAGGTCAAAAAATTCAACTTCAACAATTCCATACCCAAACTCGTTAAGAGCTTTGACAAGTATGGGAAATATGTTAGATGGTCTAGGAGAAGCGACAAGCCCGAGGCCAACAAAAAGACAAATCGGTGGTGCGACTTCCATCGAGACCACGATCATACGATGGACAGTGCATCACCTTACGGCGTCTCGAGACTCTTAGCACAAAGATTCCTCTAACACTTAGTCTCCAAGAAATCCAAAGCGACTCTTGACAGTCGAGATCAGGTACGCAATGAAAAATAAGCTTCATCAATTCAACTAAACTTATAAATTTGATATCAGGAGGGTCGGATATATGTGGCAGCACCTACTCCGCGTCCAAAATGCATTCTAGGGAGTCCAAAAGAAACAATCCAGAAGGGCTAGAATAAAAAATCAACCAAGCAACCTTTCTACAGTGATGTTCAACGACTCCGAAGCCAATTTCTCAACTACTCTGGTTATACTAAATCTCTTGAACTACGGGCTTTCAAGGTTTTCACATCAAATTCCTCAACACTGCTTCAAATCTTGAACCACATCGACCAGGGTTCATCCACCACATCCATTTTAAGCCATTTTTTATTTCAGTTTTGGATGAATCTTCTACTTCTCTAGAGTCAAGCACTAGACTCTTGTAATAGAGGAAGGTCGACCTAGATAACAAAGATAAGTCTTCCCAGAATGAAACAAGATTGTGGATGATGATGTCAAGAACTTGTTATAGATCAGAAAACTTTGAGAGGTAAAATACCCCAATTGGTTAGCTAACGTGGTATTCGTGCAAAAGAGAAAGGGAAGTACAAAGTTTGCATAGACTTCATTTACTTAAACAAGGGCCTGTTCAAAAGACTTTTTTCCGTTACCCCACATAAATGCCATGGTCAACCCAACGACATGACGTGTGATGTTGACAATGGATGCTTTCAGTGGCAACAACCATATCCTCATGGATCCTGTATTCAAGAAAAGACATGATTCATCACTAGTCAAGGGATTTATTGATATAGAGTTATATTGTTTGGTCTTAAAAATGCAGGTGCAACATACCAATGTCTCGTCAACAAGATGTTCCAGAAACGGATTAGGGACACGATGAAAGTCTATATCGACAACATGCTTGTTAAATCCAAGAATGAAGAGGACCACATTTGCTAGGCTTGGTCTCCGGTTATACTAAATCTCTTGAACTACTGATTGTGAAGGTTTTCACATCCAATTCCTCAACACCGCTTCAAATCTTGAACCGCATCGACCATGGTTCACCCACCACATCCATTTGAAGCCATTTTTATTTCGGTTTTGAATGAATCTTCTACTTTTCTAGAGTCAAGCACTAGAACTCTTGTACTAGAGGAAGGACGACCTAGATAACGAAGATAAGCCTTCCCATTCATTCTCGAACTATCAAGAATAAAAGAAAGATGCCTGACTCTTATCGTAGAATATCAAAGTATGTCTCCCTTGGACCCTAGTAGGGTTGGATTAGAATATTTTCTATTTGGTCAGTAGCTCTGAAAGACATGGCCCCACGTGCGAATCACATTGGATGTGGTCGTGCCTTCAAAGTCCTAGAACAGTACAAGATGAAGTTTTAAACCGACCAAATGTTCATTTGAAGTTTCCTCTGGGAAATTAATAGGATAAATGGTAACACAACGAGGCATAGAAGCTAGCCTTGACTAGATAAACCCAATCATTAAACTCAAATCTCCACGAAGAGTTAAAGATGTCCAATAGTTAATAGCATGAGTAGCCGCATTCAATAGATTTATCTCTAAATCATCACACAGGTGCAAACTCTTCTACGACACCCTCAAGAAAAACAAAATTTCTCTTGTACGTCTGAACATGAAGACGCGTTCCAAGATCTGAAGAAACACCTATCGAATCATGTGCTCCTAGAAAAGCCAAACGACGGAGAACCCATGCAACTATACTTAGAATCAAAGGGAAAGTCAATGCACTCCTAACGAGAGAAGAAAATGGGACCTAATTCCCAGTGTATTACGTATGTCGGCCACTACTACCCGCTGAGATGAGATACAGGTCGCTGGAAAAACTAGTCTTCGCAATACTGACTGCATCAAACAAGCTAAAGCCATACTTTGAGACTTTTTTAAAAATGATAAGAAGCATTGATCTTTTGCTTGATGATGGTAAATGCGAATGGGACGCCACGAACAATGAGACAGAGTACGAAGCATTGATCTTTGACTTGAAGCTAGCACAAGATATCAGCATCCAAAACCTAGAGTTAACATGTGATTTACTTCTCATTGTCCATCCAATTCAGGGATCATACGCAGCCAAGGATGATCGAATGATAACCTATATGGACGATACCCAGAAAATCGTCGCAAAATTCCCTACCTTTACCATTAGACAAGTCCCTCGTGACCAGAATTTGCAGGCAGACTCATTTGCCAACTTAGAATGGGAACTCGACCTAAATGAGTTTCCTTCGATCCCCTTGTCACATGTCATCACACCCATAGATTCAAAAGACCTCGTACGCATGCACTCCATATCCGACAAGACAACCAACCTATCCATAATGTTAATGACTGGACTATCCCCTACACCAACTGGTTGATCCATAAGATTCCCTACCTTTACCATTAGAAAAGTCCCTCGTGACCAGAATTTGCTGGTAGACGACCAACTTAGAAGTTGCACTTGTCCTAAATGAGTTTTCTTTGATCACCTTGTCACATGTCATCACGCCCATAGTTCTAAAAGACCATGTGCACATGCACTCCATATCCGACTAAGACGACCAACCTATCCATAATGTTGATGAATGGACTATCCCCTACACCAACTGGTTGATCCATAAGATTCTTCCTCTCGACAAGATCGAGGCCAAATAACTCAAGGTACGATCACTATCATACGTGGTTAAAGATAACATACCAATCAAATAATCTACGACAAGGTTGCTACTACAATGTTTCCTAAGAGACCAAGTCTCGGGCATCTTGAGTTCCCTACACAATGGCGAGTGCAAAAACTATATTTGGGGTCACAACCTTTCAGGAAAGGCCCTTAGGAAAGGTTACTACTGGCCAATAGTGAATAAAGACACTTCATATTTCACCAAGAAATGTGATGCATGTCAACGTCATGCCCACATCACTCATCAACCATCAGAACTCCTACATCCAACGCTAGCACCTTGTCCTGTCATGAGGTGGGGAATGAGCATCGTTTGAAAGCTACCAACGATATCAGGACAACGCGTTTTCTTTCTCACGTTAACAAATTATTTCACCAAATGGATCAAGGCCAAAGCTTATAGGTAGGTAAAAGACCGATAACGAGTATTTGGCAGGTTAGTATTCCACCAAATACAGGCTATGCAAAAACAAGATATATATCTCTTAATTCCAACTATCCATTAAACTAACTAACATGTACGTAGATAATTGAAGTATGAGTCAAATCCATAGAGAGGTATAAATGCTTTGCAATTATAAACTTATGTCAATCAAGTAACCATGAAAAGGGATTTCAGAAATTATCACTCGATAAATGAACAAACAAATGAAGGATTAGTGCAATGGAGTGAAAACACTTAATTAAACACTATCCATCTCTAGATAACAAGTTGATCATAAAAAATCATTCAATACCAACTACGCCATTTGTTCCTATTCCCAATCAAATATAAGCAATATCACAACCTGTCCTATTGATCATGTCTACACGGTTAACCATGAAACAATCAATGGTTCAAACTACTAGAGGTATTAAGTAAGGAGTATAAGGATATGCTGGTTGCATAGAACAAATAAGATACTAAGTTAGTCCAAAAATCAATTCTCTCTATGATAGATTAGGTCAGCTTGGTACTAGAACAAAGCAGATGCTTCAAAGGAAATAGAGAAGATAAACCTGATACTAACTATCCTAGAAATGGATAAAATCAACAAAAAGGCTAATTGTCCAATTATATTAATCCAACCCTAATTCATTTCAAGTACAACAGATAACATAACACACCAACATAAGGTAAGAAATAGCAAATCTCACAACTTAAATTAGGATGGAGGCAAAAAAATTGTAATTGGTGATCTCTCTAACACAACATATACCTAGGAAACTTATTTTTATCTAAAATAAATTATTAAAACAATAATACTGGAATTATCAAAAATAAGAAACAAAGCTTCAAAACACAAGAAAATAAAAGAAGAATTGCCGGCCAACTTTATAGCTCAGCGGCGACACCGTTAGTTAGGGGAGGTCGCTCCTCGTTGCATAACAACTTGGTCACCAAGAAACTCGAACGACAATCTCCCCTACTTTAGCAGCGGTCGCCCCTCGGATAGTTTTTGACTCCTTTAGCTTCTTCCTATAGATCTTCTTTTTAGCTCTCAATCCTTCGATCTTCCAATTATATTCAAATCTTTTCAATGTCTTCTAAATCATTGAAATATCACACTTCATGTAGAATACTCGGGTAATCTAAATGTTCTCTAAATTAGCTCATAAGCGTACTAAAATATCGTCAAATTCTTGCATATACACACGTCATAAACATGTATACTAAACTCTCCCACTCTTTAACTCTACTCGTCTCGAGTGGAATAAGACTACCACTTATCCTTAAATGTAAAATATGGTAGACATCCAAGTGCAAGATTGCTAAAAAAGATAGGACACGGTATGTCTCATCCCCAAACCAAACAAACCTAATACAAATTATCTTAAATTACCACATCTCATCATTACTATAATTATCAAACTCAACATCAAATTTCTCGGAAAAATCTGCATAGCTCAACAACTACAATACACATCAAACACCATAAGAACAAATCTATCCTAGGACATTCCATACCATCATCGAATGTGCACCAAAACACCATAACAATATCATCAAATCCTGTCCCCTACACTTCAACACAGCCAAGTCCTAAAATATGTCAATCAAGTTCCACAACCACACAACAAAATGTACGAAAGACACTAACCTCCTTCTACAAGCTCAATATGAGAGTGAACTCATAGACCTGCATCTTATTCCTCCAAGTAAAAAACATGTCCGAGATACTCCTATACACTATACATTTATGTCTCCGATGCCAAGTATAATCGAACAACCTAAGACACTCAATTCTTTTACACTCCAATTCTTGCTTAGGCACCCTTTCGGGTTTTCACCTAACACTATCGTTAAATGTTCTCACCACCTTAGTGTCACTATTAATCTCATATTTCCATGCCTATTTACCCATCAGATTACATGCTTATTACATGAGTCACCCGAAGGGTTTTCAACTCATCCTAGGATTTAATTTTTTGGCTTTTTTAATCTTTGTGCTTTTTTATATATTTTTTCAAAAATTATAGGGAGAATACCGAACTCCTCCCCCACACTTCATTGTACTCAATGTTATTGACATGATAGATAAGGGGAGAAAAAGAATAGTACCCAGAAGGTAGTGGGAAACTCTGGATGGAAGGAACTAAAAAACGTTCCTTGTTGTCTCGTCGTCTTCATTGAAGTCTTGTGGTTGTGATAGTTTGTTGAAGATGGATTAGTAATCGTAATGGAATATCAGATGTGAAGTGGATATGACTCTATGTAGTGTACACGAGAGAAAGGGTGGTAATGGTGGAAACGGCTTCCCGAGCGAGTTATTTAATGTAGATTTTGGTTGTCCATGAGTAGCGTGGGAAAACAAAAGAACTCGCTGGTATTCAGGATGATATTTGGTGGTAAAGCCTCACAATCACTCTTAACTTACCGCACTCACACTCTAATCTTGTTCTGAAGGATCATTCCCATTTCAATTTTTTTTCTAGAAGCTCTTTCTTTTCTGCTTTCTCTCCCTTGATTATTTTAGCTTAACAAATTTCTCATTTCTTCGCTCAATTTCTTTTCATTCAATTCTTTGCTCTTTTTCTTTTAAAAATGCTTTATTCTTATCCTTTTCAAACCTCATTTTCACTCATTTCTAAAAAGAATCTAAGAGTTTAAAAATTTATACTTGAAGTGTTTATGGGCAAGAACGATGGCCGCTGCTACTTAGGGTGGCTCCCCACGAAGAATGGTTTTTGGCAAAGGTGACTAACCTTTTTATGGAATGGTCTCCGTTAACTGGTGACCAAATGATTGTGATAAAAAAGAGACAACCCTTTTTTAGAAGGGTGGTCATCGTTCACTCAATTCTTAGTATCCGTGAATAAATACGATCGACCAGAGGTTGCCCATAAGGTAATGTTGGTCGCCTTTCGATTATAAAATTCCAATTTCTTCACATGGAGTTTAGAATTCGACCCAAAATTCTTCTAACTAGGAATGGAAACTATTATATGTAAACTAATTATCTAAGGAAATAAATTACCTACACTGGATTGCCTCTCGATAAGCCCATTGGTTAATTTCGTGGCTCGACTTTGTGCTTGCTCAGTTCAGCTTTTCAGATTTCACCAATGTGACTTCTTCAATGGTATCATTGGAAAAACCTTTGTAATACTTCTTGATCCGTTGTCTACTCATTTTAAACAAATTATGGGTCCCCTCATGATATAGATATGGCATTATGAGGGTAGACCTTGGAAACTATGCATGGTCCTGCCCAAAGTGATTTCAACTTCATTGGGAACAATTTAAGGCAGGATTGGAATAAGAGTACCTTGTCACCAGATTTGAATTCCTTTCTCAAAGATAGTTGTCATGCCAATCTTTGGTTCTTTATTTGTTATATATGACATAATCATAGGTCTCTAGATAGGCCCCTTCTAACTCACTCAATTGGATTTTTTAAACTCCCTAGCTTCATCTAAATCCATGTTGCACTTCCGGACAGCCTAGTATGCTCTATGCTCAAGCTCAACTAGGAGATGACATGCCTTACCAAACACTAGTTGATATAGTGACATAGCAATGGGTGTCTTGTACGTCGTCATATAAGCCCAAAGAGCATCATCTAATCTTTGGCTCTTTTCTGATGGGAGAGACAATCTTCTCCAATATGGCCTTGATTTATCTATTTGACACTTCAACCACCCCTTTCGTCTGCGGGTTATATGTAGTAGAAACTGGTGTTACATGATATTTATTTAACAACACATTGATTATTCTAATGAAAAAATGGGTCCCCCTGTCACTTATGAGAGTCTTAGGAATCACAAATCTAACAAAAATGCGGGACTTCAAAAACTCTGCAACAACTCTAGAATCATTGTTCTTTCGTTTCCAGCCACTTGGAAAAGTAGTCTACGACAAGAAATATACGAACAATACTGAAGAATTAGGAAATGGTGTCTTGAAGTCAATAACCTAAACATCAAAAATCTCAAAAAAAATCATTGATGATTGTGGCATCTCATCCTGTTGGAACATATTCCCATTTCTTTAGCACCTATCACAAGATTTACAAAAGTTATCCGCATCTCTATAGAGAGTTCTCCATCAAAATGCCACTTCAAGCACTTTTCTAAGGTTTTATTGATTCCTAAAAATGTCCCCTCACGTGCACCATTATGACAAAATTCAAGTATAGGATTTACCTTATGTTCTTGAATGCAGCGACGGACTACCAGGTCAGCTACATGTTTTCACAAGTATGGGTCATTCCACACAAAAGTCTTGGCCCAACTGTACATTCTCTCTTTTGCAGGTTTATTGAAAAGGTAAGAAAACACACATGTGGTGAGATAATTCACCAAGTCAGTAAGCCATGGCTCAACATGGGTAATCTTCATCATACACTCATAAGGGAAAGCAGTACGGATAGTTATATGCGGGGTGTTCTAGGGACGAGTCTACTAAGGTGATCAGTTACAAGATTTTCATCACCCTTGTTGTCTATAGCTCAAACTCACACAAGAGAAGAATCCACCTTAACAACCTTGGCTTGACATCGTTCTTGGCCATCAAATAACATAGTGGTGCATGGTCGGTATAAATAATTACCTTGGTCCCTATGAGTTATTGCCTGAATTTCTGTACAACAAAGATTATAGAAACAAGCTCATTCTCCATAGTGGTGTAATTTCACTGGATCACATAGGAGGCGTGCACCTCTTTCTGGCCTAGATCGGCCCCACTGCATGATCACTAGCGTCACACATGAGCTTAAATGGCTTGGTCAATGAGGGGCCTGGATTGTAATGGTGCTTGTCAGGCGAGCTTTCAAGTCATGAAAAGCCACCTTACATGCATTAGTAAAATCAAATCCAAAGTCTTTCTTCAACAACTCGTAGAAGGGTGAGAAAATCTTGGAGAAGTATTTAATGAACCTATGATAAAAACTTGCATGATCCAGATAAGAACGAACTTCGCAGACATTAGTAGAATAAGTCAAACACTGAATTACTTCAACCTTCTCTCTATCGACCTTTAAACCCTTAACGGACACAATGCCTCAATCAACCATAAAAACACACTTCTTAGAATTCTATAACATATTAGTCTCAACGCATCTAACAAAAACAACTGACAGATAATTAAGACATGCATCAAACTCATTCTCATAAACTGTAAAGTTATCTGTAAATAATTCTATAAAATTTTCATTCAGTAAAAATACTTACCATATAACACTGGAATAAATTTGCGACGTTACAGAACCCAAATGACATAATGCGATATATTCATCTAAATTTTGTTGATTTAATAGACTTACGTATGTGTGAGGTCATGGTTGGTCATAAGTAGGTATCTTTACCTTTTTACTATATATGAAAATTGAGGATTGGAATATTCTTTTCAGACAATGTAGGCACGTGCGCATGTCATATATTGTCTCTGCTGAATTTTTATAACATGACAAAAGCTCATACGTCATTTAAAGGTTATTGCGGCTCTCACGAAGCAATGCTCATAGGACTTCCATGATCATATGCTTCATTCTCTTTAATTATCCACTTCCAACTTACTCCCTCCGTCTCCAATTGTTCTTTCCGATTCTTTTTACGATATTATTCATCGATGAGAGAATCTTGCTAATAATTTCTAATATATAAGTAAAAATATAGTCATGAGTAGTCTTGTTAGATTCGTCTTAATAAATTCTTTAAGAATATCAAAATTTTAAGATTTTTGGATTAACATATTTAGAGATATATACGATTGAAAACATGCATCAGCAAATGTGAAAAAAGAAACAGGAAGTAGAAAAAGGGACAGATGGAGTACTTCAATGTATTTACGGCCTTGTTATTTAAGGTTGAACGTTTTTATTTTAAAATACGGTACACGCTTGTCATGGTAAAAATGCACTCCCTTATTATGATAGAAGCGCATATTGTCGTGATGTGGGGAGCACACGTTTGTTTCACGAGGTGGTTTGACTATCTCATTACGAGATTGTCAAAAAATGCCCTTTATAAAAATGCAAAACGGTGGCATTGGTCGCCTCCACCAGCTAGTCCTTTATTGGATGGAGGAGTTAAACGTGAACACATAGTGGGGCTTCCAGGATTCGAACCCGATCATAATAGTCTTACCGGGGGATCTATTCCCTTCACCATTCAACCAAGTGTCCGGGGACCAAAATACGCGCTTTAAAAGCCCATTTCCCCCCTTTCTCACCTTACTCCATCCCTTCCTCTATCAGAAAGAGCCTTGCCGTCCCCTCGTAGAGATCTCCTCTTTATCTCTTAAAATCCTCATTTTTTGTCGTTTTTCGTCCTAAAAGGTTAGTAATATCATCCTAATCTAGTTATACAAGTATTTGACATGATTTTTCAATTTATTTGCACTAAAAAACTAGATTTAGAATAAGTTATTATCTGATATGTTTAAAGCTTAATGGTCATAAATCTATGCCTAAACTTGAAATATTTAATGTGTATTTCCAATTAATATTGATTTGATTAGATTTCTATGTTTAAAGTTACTTAGTTTCGAATTTATGGAGATTTTTTTGATTTTGGTTAATTTTATTAGTACTTAGGATGGTATGTAGTATAAAAGTTAAAATTTGTGGAGAATAATGTCAAAATTAGGTTTTTTGTAGGTTACATGGGGTTCGGGCAGAGAACTTTTAAAAAAAATTGGTTTTATCATATTTATATGATTAAATATATTTAATTACAAGCTTATGAAAATTTTATCCATATTGGCTAATTTTATATACATTTAAGATGTTTTAGGAGATTACATGGGATTGAGGTGGAGGAAATATAAAATATTGGTTTTAATATACTTATATGATTAAATCTATTTAATTTATGAAATTATGGAGATTTTTTAGATATTAGCTATATTTATTCATATTTAAGATATTTTAAAAGGTTATATGGTGTTTAGGTGGAGAAAATATAAATATAATATTATTATATTTATATGATTAAATATATTAAATTTATGAAGATTAATTTGATATTAGCTAATTTTATTCATACTTAAAGTTGTTTTAGGAGGTTATATGGGGTTTAGGTGGAGAAAATATAAAAACAATGATGGAGCACGACCAGCCTAGAGGAGGAACTCATCTCGATCAAAGAGAGGATGATCGACCTAAGGAGAGGCAAGAGGAGGAGGATGAGGAGAGAGGAGGTAGCTGCACCAGAAAGCCTTGCACGGTTTCCACGTCTAGCTCCATCGAAAACTAGTTAGAGGAGGTCAAGGGGAAAATATGACCCACACCTGACAAGGGCATTACCAGGAGGGCCTCAAAATCCTAAAATTCTAATAGGCTTCGAGGATCATGTAGCATACGACATATTCAATGGAACAGTAAAAAATTATTTTTTATCTCTATATGTTATTTCTCGTTTTTCCTTTTAAAGAGTTCAATATTTATTTGTTCAAATACTCAGTGAACGTAGTTTTGTGTATTTTAAAAGATATCATTTGGAGCGACAATTGTTTACTTTTCAGCACCGTACCATGGTTAAGAGATGGGATTTGGCCAGATAAGATGAGGTGAAGGATATCATAGCCAATTCTTGTTTTGAGACATCCAGACCCACAGGTATGAGGAGATCAACACCCCTTTATTGTCAGCGTTCATTGAACGATGGCAACCGGACACGAACTCCTTCCAGTTGTCGTTTGGAGAGTTGACGATTACCCTCCACAACCTCTACATGAACCTGACTATGCCTATCAGGGGGCATATGACATTCAATTAATAGCTACGACGTTTAGGGAGCAAGGTACCCAGGAAGTTGCGTCTAGTTGAGAGACATTGCGAATTATCCAACCTTGACATGATCAAGGTTGAAGGCGGAATGATGAGTTAGACAAAAAAATTTGGTCTGATGAGAGAGAGAGAGAGACCCAATATATGACAAAAAAATGGCATCAAACTTTTTGGTCTTCTTGATGTCTTCGGCCCTATTCCCAGACAAGACACAAAATCATTTGGACCATAGATATGTCACATATGTTGAAAATCTAGAGAAGGTTGAGAGCAAAACTTGGGGGCTGGAATCTTATGTCACTTGTATCGGTCCCTAGGCATTTCTGCGAGATTTGAGTGTCGAAGCCTCGTTTTGCTACACTCTACTTCCGGTATTGTTTTACTTGCTTTTTTGTTAACTATCACTCGTATTTTACGTGATGTTATAATGGTTTAACAAATATAATTTGTAGGATTGAACATATCAATGCTTTCCATGCTTTTGTCCTAGCCAGTCCCCCACTTGGGACCCGCAAAATCCAAGTCTGTGAGCTCAACGATGGTACCACACAACAAGGCTATGTGATTCAGGATCATACTGCCGAGATATCGACCTCTTGACTACTCGCAATGTATGAACATTTCAATCTTTTATAATTTGTAGTTCATTTTTAATGTTCTTTCTCATTATCTTAAACATAATTTCATGGATGTAGATTGATTGAATTCCGTATGGTAGTCTTGACTTTAGTCACTCGGATTGACTCCTTCATTATTTCATGGTATTCTGTCCCTGTTGCACCACACATATCCATACATACTGGACCGCATGGCAAGACAGTTTGTGTGAGAACAAAAAGAACCAAAACCTGTGATAGAACCAAAAACTACTCATAGAAAGTCAAATCTTTCATCATACAAGATGCTTTACGATGCTTGAAAGTGCCTTTGGGACTCATACATGTTGCATCACTTCACAATAGATATGTTGGGGAACCAAGCGGTTCACCCGTTGGATTGCGATACCGATTACGTATATTGGTACCTCCCTTGGACACACCCATTAGTCTCTTACCCACATGTGTTGTCTTATGAGGCAGCAAGTTGAGCATATGGGTATATGAAACCTTTTTATTGCTTGACGACACGGTGGAATGATGTCTTGGATATGCACGATGCCATGGAGAGGTCAATGGATGAGCTCTGCTCATTCCATGAAGGAGACTGATGACACGTACTAGTTTATGCGTTTTGATACTTATGACGTTTTCATGTGGACAAGGATGTTTTACTAGACTTTTTGTGTTTTCATGATGTGGTTTATGGTGTTTTCATCTGAATACATGTGTTGTTATTAATTTTGGTGTTTATATATGTAATTTATGATGCTTTCATGCAATTGTGAGATGTTAATTATCTTCCGTATGTGGTTTGCAAGATCATATCAGACATGCTTGTACTTGTAATATGACCTATATTTTAGAACAAATGAATTAAATGCTTTACTTTCAATGGTTACTTTATTAAGAGCTGGTTCTAGCTGGTTTAGAATCACAAGGTAACAAGCTGGTTACAACACACATACAACTATCCAACACAAGTCCTTTTTCATATATAAGACTCATTATGATCAACATCCTCTCACCATCATTGTTATATATTTCTCATTGATAGGAAATGACTTCTTTATCAACGTCATCACCAACAACATATAAAGTGTGTTACTGTGGGTTTCCGTTAGTGCAACTAACTGTCAAGGGCTACTGGAACTATGGAAGACGGTTCTGGGGATGTCCTAAATTCGGCATATATTATGTGAAGAAGCAAAATAATTAAGGAGCCAGTAATTTTATTGTTTGGATTAATCTACCATTCTGTTTGTGAGCACAAGAGGTTATTCGGTAATTATGGAAGGAGAGAAATGCACTAAGTGACCAAAATGATGGTCTAATGAGGTTTAATTATGTTAGGAGAGAAGATATCAAATAATTGTATAAGTTAGAGGTGTTAGATAGATAACACGTCTTAGGGATCCTAATACATCATTTGTTTTTTGGTTTGTGAAACTTTCAAGAAACATGCGGCTTTGTCCAAGTAGAGATACCAAATAAAGAATCAAAATATTTAGATTTAGTGTAACGTTATTTGAATAATATATTATTTTTATTTATGTAATATCAATTATTCCTAAGTGGCCTGTTTGCCGAATTTTATTGAGTTGGTCTATTACAAGTTCTTGGGTCTAGCCCAAATAATCCTTTCAGATTCAACTATTTACTAAAACAAAATATTGTGTCACAGATAGCAATACCCTCAATATTTTTAATTATATACATTTTATAATATCAAATATTTTAATTAAATATATTAACCAAAATACGTCCCACCTTACAAAAGTAAACAGACGTGACGGTGGGATATCACCTGCTCGTGACGAGCGATTATGTCATACTCGCTCGTCACGAGAGGGTGATACCCCCTCATCACGATCTAGTTATTTCCGTCTTCTGATTTCAGAAGTCACTTCACTAGACTCAGGCTGCAATATTCACTACACACACAAGAAGATCTGGTTCATCTTTGGTACTAAACCCTCAAATAGGTCTGTATAATCCATTTATTCAACCTTCATAAGTATCACACAACTATATAAATGATACATTTGTTTGTTACTACAGGGTTGAAGGTGCTCACTCTTCACTCAAGCGTCACCTTACTAGTTCAAAGAGAAACCTGGCCATAAGTTGTGATCAAATCCATCAGATGCTATATAATCAGGTGAAGGAAATAAAGGGGACCTTCAATTATAGTATCCAGAAGACCTTTAGATCAATGTGTAATCATGATATGTTCAGAGATTTGACATGTAAGGCCTCGGAAGTGTGTCTATAAGGCTTATAGATGAGTATAACAAGGGAGTAGACCCAATTGTAATAGAAAATGCAAATGCCACATTAGGACTAGGTATTGTCTTCCTTGTGTTAATTAAATGGCTACATTCATAAGGGACATAACACGTTTTTGTCTTTCTTTAACCCATTCTGGAAGACTCTTACCGTAGAGGATGCCCGGCGTTGATTTAGTTAACACCAGCAGCAAGCTGAACAAGAGTATGATGGATGAGTTCATTTTGAAGGACTTCAACAATCTATTTCAGGATAAAAAAGCTAGGCGTCTCTATGAGATTAATAAGATTGCACATTCTCAGACAAAGTGATGTGATTTAGTTTGCTAATGTCGAACCCAAGGAGAGAGATCCAAGTGCACTAAACAAGAAAAAACTATAACCCTTCGACGTATACAAGAGAATTCCTTCTCATGGGGAGTATAATGACAATGGGGAGGCACAAACACCTCACAAGGAGCATAAAGCCCCTCCTTCCCCCTTATAAGACCACCAACTCTGAACCTTGCACCACTAGATCAACCCCGCCTGCATTCCAATCCCATCACTTCAATGAAGTATTATAAGTACTACCCGAACTATGTTAAAGTTTTTATAGTAGAGTGGTACAAAATTAAGGATGATGGAAACTGTGGCTTCAGAGCATTAGCTTGGTCTTGGTGACTCTGAAGATAGTTGGATGCTGTTCTGGGAAAAAAGACGAGCTCACATTACTACCTTAATATGATTAGTCAATCTAAGGGAAGAATCTAGAAGATAAAGGATGAAAAGAAGATGATCGATTGTATTATTAAGGGGTTAATCACCGAATACAACAATGGTGTAAGGTTTGTAGCATATGCCTCTAACATGGTTCTAAAGGCTATATTTATATTGAAAATGAGGATGTAACGCCCTCCTAAAATGTTGTGGTCCACGTCGTCCAATAGAGGAATAGCCGGATATGACAGTTTGGACCCCAACGTTCATTTGGTCAAGTGGGTCTCCCGTCGATCCGTGTGTCACAACCCATCTTCACCACACACTGGACTATTCTCCTATCCTGGACCTTTGGTGTTACTGGGTCGATGGGTCGAATAAAGGATGTGCCCAATATCCACAATTACTCACCAGTATTTATGCGTTTGGATTGCCTTTGACTGGTTCCTTACATTCAACGTTCATAATCCAACGGCAGGCGTCGTGCCTCCATAGACCATCGCCTTCAGCTAATCGCATCCTTCTGACGCATGCTTTGGTTGCTGGATGCCCAATTGTCCTGGGCTGATCTTGATCCCAAATATTGCCCCAAAGAAACGGGCGGGAATTCAAATCTGGATAAGCGGTAAGTTTCTTTCTTCTGCCGACGTGGCCCATTGTGCATCATACGCATTTTACCATTAACCGCCCAAGATCAATAAATACTTCTCCTTCTCAAGACAACGTTAAATCACTTCTTCTTCCTTCAAAACACCATCGCATGTTCTCTTCCTTCACAAACTTTTCCCGAGAATATCTTCAACTTTCAAAAAAACCCTTCCTCCTTCCAATTTCACCATGTCGTCTTCAACCCCCAACCAATATCATCCACCGATGCTCTTCGTAGATGAAGCCAACATTATTCGAAGAAAACTCACAATATTTATCCTGGAAGAAGTCTTGAAAGTAGGGAAGTTCCCCGAAAATACGGTTGCCAAAATTCCGTCAGCCACTGAAAGAATCAATGCTGCCAGAGACGGTTGGATGGGCTTCTATGATTATCTGTTCAATATTGGTCTCGTATTTCCGTTCTCTTCCCTTGTCCAAGGTGTGCTTCTGTATGGGCTAGTTCCGTGCCAACTCATGTCTCAAGCATGGAGGACCTTAATGATCTTCGATCGGTTGAATGAGAGATATGGACTCATCTTTACCGCAGATGATATCGAGTATTGATACATGACGCCACCCTCAAAATCCTATCAATACAGCCTAAAAAATAGGGGATCTGTGAAGACAATCGCTTTGAGCCTCAACGTAAATGACAGGGGATGGAAGAAGATGCACTTCTATGTCGAAATTAAATCCTTGGGAGTCGATTACTGCTTTCTCTAGACTTGTTGGAATTGGAAAGGTACGTTCTTGATTCCCTTACTCAGGCTTTTCTTATTGTTTTTTCTCCTAATAGTGTCGTTGACTTTGTAGAGCCGACATCTTCGAATTGTTCCCCAGATGAAGCTATAAAGGCGAAGATCAAATGAGCTATGACGATATCGATAAACGAGAGGAAGTTCGATAACACCACTACTCCTTATCCGGTCGCTGAAGTTGAACCGTCACACGTTGAAAGTAAGCGCAACTTTTTCCATCTTAATTTATAGGTTTTGGACGCGACGTTTCATGTTTGGTTGTTTATCATAGAACCATCCACCCAAGGAACTTCTCGTGTGTCTGCAAAGAGTCTTATGAAATCTCACCGCAAGGGGAAGTCTTCACCAGTCAAGAAGGAAGTCAAGCCACTCGTCACTTCGTCGTCTAGGAAAGAGAAAATGCCTCTGTTTGACACTACATAAATTGTCCCTCGCAAGATTCCCAGGGTTGACCCTATTTTTACGAACATTCCTATTCCACCAATAACTGAGGATGTCAAGGCCTTTCCGCTGCTTGAGTGCTTAGAGGCTGCTACCAATTACTGTTGGTTGGCAAGTTGATTGTTTGCTTCCATTGTTCACATGTTTTCACTTGGTCGTGATTGCCATTCTCTTTACATGAACTCTAACACTTGTGATCAAGCTATGGGAAGACCGGCTAGCAACTACAAAGGAGACAGGAAGAAGTGGTGGCCTGAGCAATTGTAGCGGAAGAGAAGGAGCGACTATTGTAAGAGAAAGCTATGATGACTGAAGACTAGGGTGTTGCTCAAGTCCATGCTGCCAAGGAGGTGGCGGCGAACGAGACCGAGCGTCATTGGGATATAGAAGGCAAACTAAGAGAGCTCAAGGAAAAATGCGGGGAGGTATGTACTGATCTTGGATCCTATATGTGTGCTAAGTTCCGGATTGAAATAATCAAGGAATACATGCGTGAAGAACAAGGTGAGTGGGACTTAGAGGCATAGACGGAGGCTCCAGACAAAGACTTCCTCGAGAGATGCCCGCATCCAGAGTATTTGAAGGAGTGGGGTATTCTATCCAAGAATGGTTAATTCGTGCCACCTGCCCTAGATAACAGCGCCGGGGAGGAGCTTCAGGACGGAGCCTGGCAATTTGCTGCAAAGTATGGTGATGTCTGTTAGTTTTTGGTGAATTGCTTATTTTCTCTCGTTGTTTCTTTTCTTATCAACTTTGGAAAATTCCTTCTTGTGTGAATGCAAAAACACTAGTTTGGACACCCGTTCATTGTATCGGGTCGCACTTTTGTAATCTATATCTTCCTTCTTTAGTATTGTACCCCTATGTCGCGCCACTCATGCTTAGTGTTATGCCGGGTCGTTAGGACCACTTGTGTTTTGTAATTGTGCATCACCCATCGACGATGAGGAGTAGGCCTGCAATTTTGAATGTATCAAAACGCGTTATTGTGGTTCCAAGGGAGACAACGATGTATGTTCCACGTGATGTGAAATTATAAGGTGATGTTTACCTTATAGGCATTTTAAGGCTAGCGGTTTAACGACGTGCCTTATGTTCAATCCCTTGTGTCCGATCGATTGAGTCCGTTCATCATGAAGCTCTATAATGACTCGATTTGGGGTTAAGGAGAGATTCCATATGACTCATATATGAACCGAGACTAGAAAGGCTTGAACCTTAGATCTTAGACCATCTTGGATCATGATGATCGGTCTCTCTAAGTTACTCTCATCTTCTACCCCATACTCGAATGAATCCGGTGTTCTCTCTCTCTCTTGACCTATACATGCACATTATCACAACTATAAACCGACGATATTCCATCTTCAATAAATAGAATTGGGCTACTGCCTAATTCACCATCCTGTTGATCACTATAAATTGAGATCTCTCTTTTCGTTCTAAATATCTCGTGATGTTCATTTAGTTTTTTGGGTTCTTTATTGTCATTGTGAAATCCAATTTCTTCAATAAAATTTTCATTTATGTTGTTCTTTTCATTCACTTTTTTCTCATACAAAGGTAAGAAGTGATGTGTGATTCATGGGTTATCTTTATTAGTGTCTATCCTATTACTATTTAATCCTTTTATTGCATGCTTATCATTATTCTCATTCTTAGGATTATCTCTCTGATTCTAACAACGGTTTTCATTATATCTGTATATATCTGCTATGAAGGATTCAGAACTCACATAGTGATTGCATATAACAAATTACAACTGATGGACTTCAAGTTGCGACATTTAAGTTCGACTTGTTTATATAAGTCTCTACTGTTAGTCTTCCCCGTTTTATATCTATATTCATGCCAACAATTTTCATGAAATGTCTTCCTAATATAATAGGTAAGTTAATATTGTCGGGGACTTCTAGAACATAAAAGTATGTAGGGAATTTGAGCTTCTCCACCTTCACTAGTACATCTTCAGTTACACCTTTCAGGTGGACACAAGTTCCATCTGCTAGGTGCACAAGAATTTTAGTTCTTTGTAAAGGTGGCAAACCTAAAGAATCATAAATATTTGAGAGGATCACATTTATAGACTATCCTAGATCTAACATTACCTTTTATATGAACTTTGAACCAATAGTGCAAATAAGTACCTGGATCTTTGCACTTGGTTGAATGTTCTTGTTTCAGTTGGTCTTCTACTCGCTCTAACGTCTCTCTATTTATCCATTCTTTCCAATTATGGAGCTTTTAGTGGATCTCTTCTCATCGATTTGATTAGTTCCTTTTGTGTTTCATCATTAACCATGCTTTCGTATATTCTGTAAGATTTCTCAAAGTCCTTTGGTCATGTTTCAGGTATGTTTGCACTAGCTTTCTCAAAATCAGGGACACGGGTCGTGGCACATTTAGGCATGTGTCGCGACGAAGTTGACGAGGGGCCTGTCGGAGGTGGAACCTAAATTCATCTGTTTTCGTCAGAATAATGGATGCAGGTCACGACACATTGGTCACGAGGCACGATAGAATTGACGAGGGTGCGCTTCTGCTTTTTGTTGATATGGCTTCAAATTCTACATTCATCTGAAAATCTTGAGAAATAGCTCAGTGACGTGGCGCATGGACCGTGACATAAACGATGTTGGGAACAGGATATACTCTCTGAAGATCTTCATCCTAGAAATCATTAGAGAAAATTTCTGTCTCTATAGATCGATGCATGATGTTTCCTTTAGGGTTTACCTTTCTATTCGAAGGAAGATATCACAATCCCAACTCTCTCGTTCCAAACCTCGCCATGGCTTTTGTCAACTGACCGATTTTTCTTTCGATGTGCTTGAACTGCTTCGTGGTTGCGTCAATATGGTTTTCCAAGTTAATAGCTAGTGAATGAATGAGGTCCTCTATGCTGAGCCTTTTGTCTTGCTAGTAGGGTGGTCTAGGCTCAAACATTCTCTTTTGTTGGAAATTTTCATTTTTTCCATACCTAGGGTCTTGATTGTTTCTCCATGGTGGCCCATAAGTATTTGCGTAGGTATTTATTATGGGGCTAGGAGGACAGTAGTTTCCTACCGCGTTTATCTCCGGGTTCTCCTATTTTAGTCCAGGACGTATGTTTGTAGGGTGTAGAGGAGCATTGAAGAGGCCACATGCATTCAGTTATTGTAGTGTGTCTCTCACTGCTAACCTTTTCACCATCTCCTTTAGTTTAGAGATTTATTTAGATAGACTGTAGGCGTTTACAACATGTACCTCTCTTGTTGGTGAAGAAGATCTTCGTACTAGTCTGGTTTCCTCTAGTTATCTCTTTGAACACTTTCATTGCTTGCTCTAGAGTCTTGTCAAGAAAACTACCGCCACATGCTGCATCAAGCAGAATTCATGCATGGACTAGGAGACCGTGATAGAGATTGTACTTCAAGTCTCTTAGTTCCATATGATGTTGGGACAACTGGAAACCATTTTGTTGAATCTCTCTATATTCATAAAGTGACCCGTCTTTCCCTTGTTGAACTGTAGTAATCTCTTGTTTGAAATTGTTAGCTTTCTAGATTGGGAAGTATTTATCAAAAAAGGATTTCTGCATATCCACCAAGATCTTATACTGCCAGTGTGAAGGTAGTAGTATCACTGGTCTGCACTATCCTTTAGCGAGAAAGGAAACACTCTCATCTTGATCTGATCATCTGTGACTCCTTTGGGCTTCATACTGGAATAGATAGAATGGAGTTGACCAAAGTTTTTGATAGGATCAATACCACTCAATCCATGAAACTTGGGCAAAAGATGGATAAGCCATGTTTTCAGCTTGAAATTTGTACCTTCTGGAAGAGCTGCAAGACGACATCGGTTTGCTGATGAGAAATGCGTTGCTCTGATAGTTCCATCTTGTCATGTTCTCTATACATGCAGCTTCTATTGCATCAAATTCTCGTAGAGCTGTACAAGCGGCTGCTACTGCAGCTGCTTGTTGTTTGCAGTTCATTGTAGCTTGTCTTTTTCTTGTTTGAGATTCCTTTTGATTTCCGCACAAGGCTCAAATAAATGATTGACATGAGAACTGGTGGCATGGTGATGTTAGCTAAGTTGTGATTACTCGAGCTAGAAATGAGAAGATCAAGTATTCAAGGGTTTTTGCACACTTTTAGAGGAATTTAGACATAAGTTGTCGAAGGAGATTCAAAATGGAAGAGTTTCACACTTACTAAGGAGAAGTGTCCCGCGCCTTTACCACCACACCCCGCGCCCTTGGTGCAATGTAGTTTCACCTTTTTTCCACGTGATGGATCATGATGTTGCAAAGGATAAGAGAATCTCACCGGCTTCCAATTTTCGCGGCCCACGCCATATCCACCACGCCCCGTGCTGTGACCATACTAAGGAATCTCCGATTCACCTTTGATAGACTTTATTTATAATATTTTAGTAGTTATTAGTTAGATTTGATTTTGTTTGTTGATTAGTTTATTATTTTTGCCACTAGGTAGAATAAGGTTAAGATATTTTTATATATATATGGAGCCTTTCTCCCTATGAGCCAAGGTTCTATCATATTCATTCATTACCTTTTCCAGAGCATAGTTAGTATGAGTAGCAAAGCTCCACACATTGTTTCCCTTTGTTATTTAAGTTTATATTGAAGTTTAGTTTAGTAAGTGTTTCTCTATTCATATTGATTCCATATTATGTTGATGATTGTTTCCATGATTTCCACATTGTACCTTGTATGCTTGACTAGATTGACAACCTAGGAGATTCATTACTACTTTGCAATACTATTATTAAAGAAAATCACTTTACTTGTATTTCTACTAGTTGCAAATATTAAATATAGGAAGGAACTTTAACATAGTTCAGATTTGTAGACGCACGATTGGATCCTCTCAGTTAGAAACCAGGTATGCAACTTTTTTGTCTTGATATCCTCCGAAACCTAGAACTTCTATAGTTCCATATGCCATTAGGATATAACAAGATGTGATATCCAAAAGAATGAAATTTGTGAAGTTGTAGAACTTCCATTGACTCACCATGATATTTACAAGCAAATTGGCATTGATCTTCTTCTAGGTGTTCACTCTACATGTTTCATAAAATGCTCCACTCATGTTTGAAACTTAGTGACTATTTTCTTGCTAGGATTATATGATGTGTACTTGACCATCGTATTTTAATATT
>NW_027367550.1:0-57034 GCF_046119375.1 Phyllobates terribilis
CTCATTTCAAGAAACGAAAAAGGCACTGACTTCCCCAACATTTTGATGATGGCTGCATTCTTCCATGCTTCTGAAAGATGCTCAATCACTACTGGGTCAATAGTGACCGACGAAATCCCGTCCCGTCCATCCGGATAGTCCACCCTAATGTTTGACATGTGGATGTCCTCCGCACTCGACTCCCCTTGTGCAAAACTGACACTCTGCACCAACTTCTCCTTGAAAGACATGGGCGTCGTGGCCTTTGGCACCGAGCCACCCCCACCAGACCCGGGCTTAGCCGCCGTCGTCTCCAACTCCCCACCAGTCTTTATCACCAAGACCTCCTCCATACACTCATCCACGTGCACCGTCACCTCCATGCATTGCTCCACCCCATCTCCAGGAGTTGGCGGCTCCCCTGAGAGGGGGATATCAATAGTCGGAATGGGGGTTGGGGGAACCAGCCCCTTTGTAACCCTAATATCATTTCCACGAAGACTGCCGATCGCCCCTGGCGGCGCCTCCGCCTGCGCCACCGGCCCTTCCTCTCGAGGGGTCGGTCAACGTGTTCCTAGGGTATCCTCACGAACCCTAGGCCACGGCGTTTGTCGTCACTTTCGTCCCCTTGCTTTTCTTTGTGTCCGAGAATTGGCGGCAGTTTTGTGGCATGCAACTCCGACGGCGACAGGGAATTCATTTCTCTGTATCGTTTTGCTCTTGTTCGAAGGTTTTGGCATCTGTTACAGTCGAGTTTCTGAGATATCTCGATTAGGGTACACTTCTCTTCATGTTTGAGAATTTGGTGGTAGTTCTGTGGCCTGCATCTCCAACGGCGATAAGGAATTCATTCCTCTATATCGTTTTGCTCTTGTTCGAAGGTTTTGGCATCTGTTACAGTCGAGTTTATGAGATATCTCGATTAGTGTATGCTTTGCTTCGTGTCTGAGAATTTGGCGGTAGTTCTGTGGCCTGCGCCTCCGACGGCAACAGAGATTATAATCCTCTGTTTCGCATTTTTGTTTTCCACGGCTTGGCATCTTTACAGTCGATCTTTCTGAGTTATCTACAAGGGTTTCAAAGGCATCTATTATAGTCAAGTTTCTGAGTTATACGCTATCCTTCTTGTCTGAGTATTTGGTGGTGGTTTTGTGGCCTGCGCCTCCGACGGCAACAAAGATTACAATCCTCTGTTTCACATTATTTGTTTCAACGGCTTGACATCTAGTGCAGTTGATCTTTCCGAGTTATAACTACTAGGGTTTGGTATTATTTCGATTGCTTGGCCATCAAGACATCCATGGAGGGTCCATTGGATTTTCGCAAGACAGATTTGAAGACCTTTGCACGTTCGATCACGGAGGCTGCATCGGGTGGCCGTGATTATGATCTGGCCTCGAAAATACTGGGTCGACGGGCAGCTCGAGAGGATTGGGTCACCTTTGCGGCTAGAGCATATCGGTTGTGGGCATATTGCACTGTGTTCAACACTCCACTGCAATCGGTTCTTATCGGTTTGGAGATTAACGAAGACACAATCACCTCACTGCGCAGCTTGGTGAGGATAGAAATTGCAGCAGGTGTCGCAGTTGTTGGAAAGGAGTATGCTTCGACTATCTCGCTTTCGAATCACTTATATGATGGAGATGGATGGCATATTCATCAGATCCGTTTCATGGAGTGTGATAGTTCTGGTTTTCCCACTCTTTGGAGACAATGCAGATGGACAATCAGTCTACTAATGGAGCACATGAACTGAATTTGCAATTGGTATCTTTTAAGTCAGATTCTGTTGACATTGAAGTGGTGAATATGCTCTGCGTGTGTTGGATGGCAACATGATCCTCGATGATACTTGTCATGAGCAGCATCTCGAGGTGGTTGCGGAGGATCCAGATGTCCTCGATGAAGGTCCTGATGTGGTTGCTCGTGCCATCTCGGCTCAACTGAGTGGCGTGCTAGGTTTTGCTATTCCCATGACTGATGTTCATGCTAATCAAAGTGAAGAGAATGAAGGAATTCAGTTGCCAACAGACCTTGATGTTTCTTCATCTATCCATGATTGCCCGGCTTTGACCTCTAATTCGGATAAGGGAAACAATGCTGATTTTGTTGCCAATGATCCTCCGACACACCCTCCTCTTGTTGGTCACGTTGGAGCGAGCACGGATGGGGCTAGGCCTCGTGTTTTTGCTGCGCAAAGGGCGGTCCTATGGCTCCTCCGAAAGGTTCCCTCCCACGTAATTCAGCTTGGTCCAAGGGGTCAAAGAGTCTGTTTTCGAATGCCAAGTTTGGAGGTAAACTTCAATTTTCTGAACCCTCTATTAACAAGAGAGTTACTATTGATGTTACCAAGGGCAAGACTAGTTTTGATACGTGGGGTTGGGCTTTGATTGGTCATTATGTCGGTTATACTCCTAATGCCTTTATGCTGAATAATCTAATGCGTGAATGGGGTACTACTGCGAGGTACACAATTGAGGACATCTGGATTGTGTTTCGGTTCAAAGCACAAGAGGAAACGGAGAAGGTGCTTCGCAATGGTCCTTATTTTATGTATGGAAAGCCGATCATCGTTAAGACTATGCCTCCTATGTTTGCTTTCTCAGAGAAAGACATTGCTTCTATTCCTGTTTGGGTTCGTGTTCAAGGGCTTTGCCAAAGATTTTGTGAGGATGATATTTTAAGTGATGTGATCTCACATATTGGTAACTTCTCTGAACCAATCACTAAGAGGATTGATATTGATCATACTAATGGTGATAGTGCTGAGGTTAGTTTTATCATAGAGAATGAGTCTATAATTTGCTTGGAGTGTGCTTGTTTTGGACATGATAGTGCAGGTTGTGGCTTCAAGAAGGGAAGAGAGCAGAATAGAGTGAATGTTAGTTTGAATGCGACTACGAAGAATCCGGATGATATAGGAAACGAAAAGGAATTAGCACCACCAGCTGACGGGACCGCTCCTATGAATGCTGCAGGGGTGTCGGGGGGCATTGCGGATGGGGTCCCTGAAGTCGATGGTGTTACAAGCATTCCTAGTTCTTCAATACAGGTTATTGTTGCAGACACGGTGGATGTTGCCACAGAGATTGGGTCTGAGAAGCCTACTGTACAGGAGAAGGGTAAGAGCATTGTTGACAGTGAAGGGCAACACGCTGATGGAGACATAAAGAGCTCTCGGACTTTCCAAGTATAACTTAAGAAGAAGACTCGGCGGAGGAATAGATATATTGGTGAGCCGTTAGTTCTGAATGGTCGGACTTACTACCCAACAGGTTATGCTCGTACTGGTACCTTGAGATCGCAGAACCAGGGAAGGAGTCATATGGGGCATTCGGGTGGTGATGGTGCTCGGCATAACTTACCTAGAGCGCATATTTCGAGTTCTATGAATAATGGGCGGGGACTTTCCTCTTTGGTTTCCCAATGACGGTTCTCCCATGGAATATTAGGAGGATAGACCTTCCCCAGAAAAAACAAGGTGTCAGGAAGGTGGTGATGGAGAATGAGGTTAGAATCTGTGGTCTCCTAGAGACTAGATTTAGTAGGCTTGATGTTGAAGATTTAGTTGGGCGTGTGACTCCGGGATGGCTCCATGTTAGTAATTTTGATCTTGATCGTCGTGCGCGCATTCTTGTTCTTTGGGATGAGCAATTCTATCATCTTCATGTGGTTGGTAGATCTGCACAACACATTGCTGCTATTGCTCGATGTCGTTCTACCCATAGGACCTTTGGAGTATGCTTTGTTTATGGTTTACATTCTGTTACGGATAGACAACCTCTTTGGCTGATTTTGAGATCGCTGCTGAGTGATCATGATGTTCCTTGGATGATACTTGGTGATTTTAATTGTGTCATGCATGCCGATGAGTGATTACATGGTGCTACGGTTAGACCTAGAGAGACTGCTGATATGATAGAGACTTGTAGAGATTTGGGGTTATCTGATGCCCCTTGTATGGGTGGTAGGCAATTTACATGGACTAATAGATCTGTATGGAGTAGACTGGATAGAGTTTTGATTAATAATGGTTGGGCCAATCATGACCTTTATATATCCTCTCGCTTCCTCCCCATTGGCAACCTCTCTGATCATAAGGCTGCCATCGTTACTACTAGTCAGATCTCCTCCTCTGGTAAACGGTACTTCCGTTTTTATAATATGTGGCTGACCCATCCGTGTTTCATGGATGTTATTCGACAGCATTGGCAATGTAGTTTGTCGGGCACTTATCAATTTCGTCTTTTTCGCCTTCTGACTGGACTAAGGGGATTCTTAAAGATCTCAATAAGAAGGAATTCTCTCATATATCTTCGCGTGCTGAGGCTGCCACTTCTGCTTACTCTTCTGCTCTTGAGAGTTCTTATGCTCTTCCTACTGATGAGATTGATGTTAGTCACCTCGACCATTTGAAGCACCGCATGGATTGGCTTTGTCGTGCTGAGGTCAGCTTCTTTAGTCAACAGACGAAGACCAAGTATATCCTCCAGAGTGATCGGTCTACTAGTTACTTTCACGCCATGAGGACCGTAGTCGTCGCTCTCATATTGCTCCATCTCTCGTGCTGATGGGTCTTATACTTCATCTTTTACTGAGGTTTCTGCTGAGTTTGTGAGCTATTATCAGGGATTGCTGGCGGTTGTTGTTGTCCCTTCTCTCCCTGACTCTTCGCTGATTATTCCTGCCCCTCTGGTGTCTACGGAGGACTGTTCTATGTTGGTTGATTCGGTCTCGATTGCTGAGATCAAGATGGCGTTATGGGGGCTTGGAGATGAGAAGTCACCTGGTCCTGACGGTTATTCTACTAAATTCTTCAAGGCTACTTGGGATGTGACTGGTGCTGAACTGTGTGTTGTTGTGAAAGAGTTCTTTACTTCCGGGAAGCTTCTGAAACAATGAATCATACTATTATTGCGCCAATTCCTAAGGTTGATTGTCCGACTCTTGTGGTACAGTTTTGTCCTATCTCTTGCTGCAATGTGGTCTACAAGGTGATCTCTAAGGTCATGGCGTTTAGACTTCGTAGATGCCTAGGTTCTATTATTGATGATGCACAGAATGCCTTTGTTGCGAGGCGTCAGATGTACGATAACATTTTCTTAGTTCAGCACCTCATGCGTAGATATATGATTCAGACAGACACTAAGAAATGTTTTCTTAATGTGGATATTGCTAAGGCGTACGATACTGTTGATTGGACCTTTCTTCGGTTTGCTTTGGAACATCTTGGTTTCCCGACTAGATTCTCTTCCTGGATAATGGAGTGTGTGACTTTTGTTTCCTATTCTATGAAGGTCAATAGGGGTTTACATGGTTATTTTCTTGGTTAGAGAAGCATTCGTCAAGGAGATCCTCTATCTGCTCCTCTCTTTGTCATCTACATGGAGATTCTATCTAGGATTATCAGGCTAGCGACTTCTTCACCGAGATTTGAGTATCATCAGTATTGTGAGGATTCTAGATTGACACATCTCATGTTTGCTGATGACATCGTTCTGTTCTGCAAAGGAAATCTGACTTCTGTTCAGATCCTTATGGGGTGTCTTGCTGAGTTTGGTAGTTGGTTTGGGCTGCATGTCAATAGGGGCAAGTCCTCTGTATATCTAAGATCGGTGACTGATGATGGAGAGAATAGAGGCATCTGATATTGTTCACTCCACTGGTTTTAGACCTGGTACTTTTCCTTTTAGGTATCTGGGTATACCAATTCACCCGCATATGCTCAGTATCCCGCACTATGCTCCGCTTATGGACCGGATTGCTAAGTATCTTAGCACCTGGGTAAAGAAGCATATCTTCTTTCCTGGTAGGAAGGAGTTGATCTCTGCTGTGCTACATGGGGTGGAGGGATTCTGGCTATCTGTTTTGCTGGTTCCTAAAGGTGTTATCATGCAGTTGATCCGTCTTTGTCGGAACTTCCTCTGGAAGCGACCTTTGGTTAAATAGGTGACGGTTTGCTCCCCTTTATCTGAGGACGGACTAGGGCTTCTGGATCTTGCTACTTGGAACAGGTATTTCATGATGAAGCAGCTGTGGCGTATTGTTGAGAGGAAGGATTCGATTTGGATTAGATGGATCTATGATATATATCTGAGTACCACTGATGTGGTGAGTTGGTCCGCACAGGGACGGCCTTCATCTTTGATACGTGCTATTTTGAGGGCACGTGATGATGTGTTGCAGAGATTGGATGGGGATCGTTCCTTTGAGGACTTGTTATCTTCATGGTGCCTTGCTGGGAGATTCTCTGTGAGTAGAGCATATGAGGAGATCAGAGTTAGATATGAGGAGGTTCCATGGAGGAGAGAGGTGTGGCTGGTACATGGTACTCCCAGGCACAACTTTATACTTTGGCTGGCTATTATGGGAAGGCTTTCCACTTATGACCGTCTCTTATTCTTGGATGAGGGTCATGGTTGTAGATTTTATGATGCTAGCCTTGAGACTCACGATCATCTTTTCTTTGAGTGTCCATTCTCTGCAGGTATTTGGAGGGAAACACGTTTGCGATTCGGGATTTCTGACGTGGCTGTTCATATTGATGACGCTCTTGTATGGTTGCGGACCCTTTCGTCAAGATCGAGCTGCAGGCGTCGCGCGCGGGTGTATGCTCTTTCTTCTACGGTTTACCACATCTGGCGGGCAAGAAATGAGTGGATCTTTGAGCGCACTAGGATTCCAGCTGCGGTGATTACACGTATGATCCATATTCATGTGTTTCGCCTCCTATATGCGCGATTCTCTTATGAGATTGTGAGGGCGATTTGAGTCTCTACTGATGATTGTTATTATGTCTGATTTGATGATCTGCCTTTGTATTGTGGTTCGGAACCTTGCTGTTTGGTTCCGGTGCAGGGGTATCTCTTTTTCCTCTTGTTGGGTTTTCCCACTAGGCCTGGGTTTTTCCAGCAAGGGGTTTTAATGGGGCTCGCGGTTGTCTTTCGCCCTGCTCGTATAGATGCACTATGATCTTGATGTTTTGTTTTGTTTTTTCTCTTGTTGGATTGTCACAGCTTGGGGGCTTGTTTCCCTCCATATGTGCTTTGATTTGACATTGTTTTGTATCACCCTATCCCTTTTGGACTATATATCCGATTTTACCTTTGGCAAAAAAAAAAATCTTGTAGGGATGTCAGTATTTGAATGAAGTTTTTATAGTGCATGGGAAAACAACAAATTGATAATTACTTTATCCGAAAACAAATCATTATTAGATAAAATTTCATATAAATTAATGTAAAAATTTTTTTTTTTTATATAATTCTACTTAAGTATAATTGAATTATAAAAAGAAATGTCTAGAGAAACAAAGTAGTTTTGATATAACTATTATATATGGATAAATGTAATAAAATAAGAAATAATTGGTAAAAAAATTTGTTTAATAAAATTACCTTAAAAAGATATATTTGTATTTGGAGAGAATATGTAATAAATTTAGATTAATTGATTTCCAAGTCCCGATGACCCAAACCCAACATAGCTTAAGAAATTAGCAACATGATGTAGATAATTATAAATGGTATAGGAACTTGTTATTGGTAGATTATTTTAAAGTTTGTTAAGGAGAGCGAGAAATATAGAATATTTGAAGTAACAGAATGGTTTAGAATATTTTAAGGCGTGTTCGATATTGTAAACACAATTTTAAGTTGATTACATGTATAGATGGTATTGCAACACTTTTGAAATATTGAGTAATCAGTTTAAAAATGTATTTGTAAGTTATTTCAAGAATGTGATGAGTTATTTATAAAGTTTCTTATACAAGAATACTAGAAGACGGTCAATTTTCTAATAATTATAGAAAATATAAATACTTTTGAGCACAAAAAAAATCTATTTGAACCAGTTTATAGATTTATTCGATAACATGGAATTTTTAAAATTCCAAGTGTAATAGTAACACTTACTCTACCCTAGCGGGACACAATTTTATTTTTCATAAAAGTATTCAATTTAATTATAAACAAAGCCCATAAATTGTTATAAAGCTCAAATAAAAAAGATTCTACAGTCTTTCTACATAGTATCTCCCAAGACACACGTGCCAATTGGCGTAGCGCTGTTATGAACCACTTTTGTGGTTTTCGTTTCCACAATATTAATTTTATAAGTTTTTATGCACCATTGAAATTTTTACCCAAAACTTTCATCATACATCGATTCATATATAATGGGAGGCTGGCTAGCTGCATGCTGCATGCTGCATGCATGCGGAGGTAACTCAAAGTTACTTAATTCCAACGTACGTATAAGACAAACAGGAAATGACAATATAATAATTACATACTTACAATGCTATGCTGTAAGTCTGTAATTAATAGTGGGATAAGACAATTACCTGCCAAAAGAGTAAAAACAAAATTAACACATATATGCACAAAAATTTTACATTACTATCCAAATGCAGCTCTATAGTAGCTAGCTTTCAACAGTGTAAAAAGAAAAAAAAAGTGCTAAGTTTTCACGACTTTAGTTGCAAGTTTATTAAACTAAGCCAGAAGAATTAATTAAAGTTATCCAATCTAGTTGGCATATGTTTTCGAAACAAATACGTAATTTAATTAGAATTGGAAATTAGATTATAGTATAGTATGAAATACAAACTGTAAATATTATATTTAAATAATAAAACTAAAATATTATGAATGTAGAGTGACGATTAAGAAAAGACAATGAAAAATGATATGGAAATGATTTTGTAGACAACATAATTTTTAATATTATTTTATTTTCATATATTAATATTTTATGTTTATTATTTTGATAGTAATAAAATATCGCTTTTGTTGACATAATTTAATTTTAAAAGAAACTTTCTTCAATATAATATGTTTAAGTGATCAATGTTTTTGGGTTCGTAATGGATATAAACGGGTTGTTAAATATTTAAATGATTTCTTTTAAAAATAATTAAAATGATTAATTTTTATATTATTTATCTAAAAGATCTGTAATCGTATAATAAAAAAATATATCTCAGTGCTTTTCTATAAATTTAAATTATAGTTTGATTTTTTTTTTACCGATCGTCTCTATAGAAGCTTGAAATCTGCTGTGGACAAATTCATACTCCATCTTTTTACACAGTCGAGCTTAATTAATCCCATTAGTATTGTAAGCTCCTTCTTTCGGGGATGTATGGTGTAAGCTCCTTCCTTTGGGGATTCGGTATGATTTTTTCCATGCTAACTTTGCTCGGTGGATGAGAACTAATTTGATTCACAATAACGATGAACGTAAGAAGTGGGCCGAAGTCTTTGCAACAACTATTTGACACTTGTGGAAATAAAGAAACGAAAGAGTTTTTCGGGAAGAAGATTACACCGGGGAGAAGGCGGAGATTATTTCCAAGATGTGCGCGAATTTCCAATACGCGTGGCATAAGAGGTTTGAGGTTGAGAAGAAGAATCGGGCGGGAATCATGATTTCTTGGGAGAGACCCATGGTCGGGTGGGTCAAGCTCAATACCGATTGGGCCGTTAGATGCGGAAGGGCTACTGCGGGTGGAGTGATTCGGGATGCGGAAGGCTGGTGGCTTGCAGGTTTTGTTCACAATGTTGGCGTTTGATCCGTGCCCGCCGTGGATCTTTGGGGAATCATTTCTGGTCTTCGATTAGCTTGGTCAAAGGGGTACGAGAGGGTTTCTTGGAAACAGATTCGACGCTTGTTAATTTGTTTCTGGGAAAAACCCGTGGACCGTTGCCATCTACTTTCTAGCCCTTGTGTCCCTTGGCACAAGGTTATATTAGTAAGAACTGGTTTTGCCAGTTCCGGCATGTTTTTAGGGAAGCCAACGTCGTTGCGGATGTGTTGGCATTCCTTGCTTTTAATTTTTCGTTAGGAGTTTCTTGTTTGGACTCACTCCCGAGTGGGTTTTCGGTTTGTTGGAGGAGGATCTGAAGGAAGGGCTACACCCCATTTCGTTTTGTTGTAGCCCATTTTACTTTTGCTCTTTATTTTACGCGTACTGAAGCTCCTTTCCTCCTTTAAAAAATAAATAAGAAAATTATACATAAGGCCTAAAGGCGGAAAGGTCTTCGTATTATGAGAATTTCTGCTTTAACAAGCTGACTATTTGCCCACGAATTAATGAACGATGTTCCTCTTATGTAGCCTTTGTCTTCTTTTTACCGTTTTTATATTGCTCTTCCAGTTCTTTGTGTCGGTGTCTAATACACGTGTATATACAACTCCAATATTAATATATAATTAAAATTATTGTAATTCTCCACGAATAAATTACCCAATTATTTCATAAATTACTAGTTTAGTTTCGTATATTTATGTTGTCTGGAAATAGAATTAGGGCTTCTGAAAACTACAATATTGAAATGGAAATTTCTTTCGACAACCTGGAAGTTTTGACAATTCCATCAAATATCCAAAGATCTTACATATTCTGTCTGATCATCCTGAATTTGTGATATTCTTTTATCAAATGTCCATTAGTATTAAAATTGAGCAATTTTTTACAAAAGACCCTAAACTTTAAACCCTGAAGTTATATTTTTTAAAATTTCAAAGCTAAAATCATTAAATCCCCTAAAATATGCTAGGCTAGATAAAAATAGTCTCAATAAAATCACAATTAAAGTCCTTAATTTGAATAATTCAGGAATAATTGGGTATATGACGGAAAATGTTATAAATTCAGGGCTATCAAACAAAATGTAAGAGCTTTGGATTTCGTAGAATTGCCTAAACCTTAGGATTACTAGGAAGAATTTTTCAAATTGAAATTATAGAGGAATAAAGTTTGGTTATGAAGAGACTACAATATCAATAGGATATTGGCATATTGCTACTAACCGCACAACACTTGTTACTAAACGTCACAATGAGCTTCGTGACAAAGACCCTTGTACAACTTTGTGATGAAGCTTCTTTTACAACCTCGTCACGAGTCTCAGTGGCATGCTTCGCAACAAAGCTCCTTGTACAATCTCATCACGAGTCTCTTTATTTCCCTATAAAAGACAAAGTTTTCCCAAACCCTCATTTTACCTTCTATGCCGCCTCCTATACTCTCTCTACCAAAAAACCAGATTCGGCGCCTCCTAGCTTCGTCACGACTCTCGTTACTCGATTCTTGACGTTTCCTTCATTTATAAGAATAATAGTTAGTAATCCCCTCTTCTATCTATTTATTTATGTTATTCTTAAATTTTAGGGTTAGAACTTGTTCTTGCTATTGATATGGATGTTCTTCTTGTTATTTAGACTAAAACCCGAATGTTATTGCGATTTCATATGTATAAATCATGAAATTTGGATGATTATATGTTTAATTTGTTTTTTCGGGTTTAAGAGTTCAAAGTTTACAGATTGCTCAATCAGAACTTGAAATTATATGTTTAGATATAGTTGATTTGGATTTGGAAGATAAACTAGGTGTTTTTTTTGCTGAGTTGTTGCCTCCGACTGTTTTTTTTTGGATGGAAATGGCAGTTTCTAGGGAGCCAGCCAAAACAATGCAGTTTCTGGATTGGCTCTAAGCCTTGTGACGAGTATATAAATGGGGCTTCGTCACGAATTTTTAGCCCACCCTTGTCTTGAAACTGCATTTTTATGTCTAGCTTCGCAGAAACTGCATTATTCATATTGAAAAAAACAACCAATGAGTTGTGTACAGAGACATTACTTGTCTAGTAATTTGATAGTGTTATAAATGTTGTTTAATATTTTAATATACTGTATACTCATTTTCACAAGACAAGATGAAGAAAATGGTCAAGAAGCTCGGGGCGATATTCGCATGACACTGTAAGTGAGATGCGATCAGAGAAGCATAAGAGGCCGCTAGGAAAGAACTAGAGGAGAATTTTAATTTCAGAAGAGGCAACAAGAGCAGAGATACAGTTGGGAGCTTGAGTTAGCCAAAAGAAGAAGAGGGGCGATCCTGTGTTGACATGTGGGGATGTAACTGTTAGTTTGAGCTTGCTCAGACTAATCGCTTCCTTTATTTTGATGATGATAAACACTCCATTTAATCTATTTGTGTTTTCTAAGTTCTACAAGAGTAGCTTAAGAAGCCAAAAGAGTCGCTTTGACCAAGCGAACAAGCTAGAGACTAGCTTTGAGCCTTGCGAAGATAGCAGATATAGCAAAGTCAGTCTTAATCAACTCTAAAATCAAGAATCATAATTCAAGAGTAAATATGTGTAAAGAGTTGAAGACCTTGGACTAGCGGAGAGACGAAGAGAGTCGTTGCCTAGTGTATACAATACTTCAACGAAAGAAGAAACGAAGTGTAGGGATTCTATCCAGGTGGCTTAGACTGCACCAGCGCATAGAGTATTTGTGCTAGATGATAAGAAAGAGTGAAGCTCAGGATAGGTGATTGTGTTTTCTACCTATGGAGAGTGAGGAGCGTGGATCGCCAGCATGGACAAGTTGAAGCGGAGTGGTGTGCAAGCAAATTGCCAGCGTGGAAAAAGTTTTTACAAGTTTGTTGCTCAAGAAAAAGAAGAAATCTGTGGAGGTGCTATCTGGATTATAGTCACACGGATTGCCAAGGTAGCAATCTTCTTTATTACAATATTGTATAGAGTTTTATAACTTGGGGAAGAAGTTTAGGATTTTTATAAATAGGTGTAATAGTTGTATGTATTCGCACGAGCTTGGGAAACCTCGAGAGGGAGAGAAAGTCTAGCTAGCACAAACACAACATGATCGTGAAAGTCCGGGAGTTAGTAGGGTGAGTGTCTTGGAGGGATACAAGAGACTGAAAGTTGGGAGGTTAGTAGGATTGAGTGTTTGGGGCATAGTTGGTGATCTCTGAGGGAGCGAGTGTTGTTTTTACAACTTGAGAGCGCAAACGTTGTAAGTGAGCTGAATGCAAGTGCAGTGAGCTGAGAGTTATAAGGCATTGTAATTCTTTGTTCATTATATTCAATATATCGGTGAGTTTCACCCCGGGCATGTATTATTTCCAAGGATTCTCACCTTAACAAAGTCTATCTGTGCATATTGAGCTGAATCTTTCATCTAACAACCTAAGATTCATATTGTGGTTTTCCCTTGTTATTCCGCAACTATAGCATACTCGCTTTCTAGCGTGCAGTGCTTATTCAAAGGGAAAAGACTCACTTAAAGTGTTTTTAACTTCCGCATTTTCTAGCAATAGCAGTTTGGAGGCCCTTCTTTGGTAGGTGGGGTTAGATTTTTTTCAATAGTAGGCGTGTTTGGGTCAGGGGTGATAGGCATTGGAAGAGTTTTTTACAAGACAATCGCCGTGTTGGGGTCAACAACTTCGGGTTCTGGGATGGTGGTTTTCAGGGTTTCAGGTGGTGGTGGTGGTGTTTTGGGGGATGACTAGGGTGGAGATATCAAATCCAAGAGCCGGTAGATTTAGGCAAAGTTATAATGGGCTCTCGGATCCGTCAAATTGCACAAGAGAGGTGGAGGACACCATTGTTAGGGTTTCAAAGGTTTTTTGAAGCGAAAAGGCAAGTGGGAATGGAGAGAGGATTTATATGTGAGCAGTGATCTGTGAACAGTTCAATTTCCTCTTATAATCTCAACCGATCGAACAACCAAATCTTAACAACTTCCACTTTAAAAATATTTCCTCCAGAAACGTGTCATGCGTGCATGTATGTCATGAGCCACAATCAAATCGTCCTCTTCTAGGTTAGGCTATCACAACTTCCTAAGTGCCTTTTCCTCCATTCCTATTTCAAGATTAATTATGACAAACAACGCATACTTCTGAAGACACATTAGACACAAGACCCCCTTTTCAAATTCAAACGACGACGTTTCAAATTCCCGTGCCCATAATCTGATGGTGAATGTGTGTAATGTTTGGGCTATCAGTACCAAAGATGGTTTCACAAAGAGAACATTACACACAAAAATATAATATTTTAAATGAATGTGTTTCATCATTATAACATAACAAGTCTAGTTAATATATGGAAAACTGGCTCATAGAACTATTCTGTTATAAGAGGCTAGGGAAGGTTGTAGATTTCCTCCATCATTTGGGTTTGTAATGTGGGATAAAAAAGCCATCAAGAAGAATCTTTTGGGCTATAAAAAATACCTTTGTAATTTCTCAAGCTAATAATTTAGAGAGAGAATCAAGTATGACCAGGGAGAGAACAAGCAAAGAGTAGACATCGAAGTCACTGGTTCATATTATAGAAAGATAAAGAATGCACAACTCTCAAAGGTCCACCTTATAATAAGTAAATTTGCTAACTTTAACCAGTCATCACATGCATTTGTAGGGAGAAACATTTAGTTGAGATAAATCATACCAAGCTCCATATTTATAGTTTCTCGAAAGGTTTGCTATTCAATGCCTTGGTTAAGATGTCTGCAATTTGATCCTCTATGCAACAAAATTCCATTGAAACCATCCCTTTTTCCACACAATCACGAAGAAACTGATGTTTAATCTCTATATGCTTGGTCCTAGAGTGTTGCACATGATTCTTAGAAATTTTTATAACACTTGTGTTATCGCAAAGTATGGGAACATAATCAATAAGAATACCAAAGTCACTTAGCTATTGTTTTAACCATAAGAGTTGAGAGAAAAAAGCAGTGGTTGTGACGTACTCTGCCTTACCTGTGGAAAGAGCTAAGGAAGTTTGTTTCCTTGACCCCAGGAAATAAGACATGGCCCAAGTAATTGAGTCATTCTTAAGGTATACGACGAGGCTAAAGTCGTATGCCTAATCAAAAAATTAACCAAACTAACACTATAGAGTATAGTGGAAAGTCAGAATCATACCCAAGGGAGTCAGGTTACCTGTTTTATACCTATATGCGATTAACTAGTAACAGTTTGAGGGGTTTTGTATTGTGTAACGCAAGTAAGCAAGAAAAAGTACTACATTCAATTATGAAGTATGGATTGGAATATTCACTTAGTAGATATCAACATAACAAACAGGTAGTTTATCATAGATTCGTAGTAGCTCATGTTCATAACATTCAGTTTATTGTCCTAATCCTTGTTCTTATAAAGCAACTAGTCCAAATAGTCCTAAAAATTCTTATTGAGTTCTAACCAAGAAAATATCAAGATTCAAGAACACAATAACATTAAACGCAAGGATAGATAGGTTCATGCAATAGCATGGACAAATAGTCAGATACTCGACATGAATTGAATATCTCCACATAATAAGCACTGGAAAATAGTCTATGCAAATTATGCTCGCTACCAAAAGACAAGACTTTTCAAATCAAATTATCAAGTCTAGCATATGATGAACATAAACAAACCTATTTGGTCAAACTAGATAAATCAACACAAGTCAATGCAAGATAAAGGACAAGAGATACCAAAACAATCTTCAATTGAAAGAGAAACACAAGAGTTTGAATCTCACAACTAACCAGATCTGAAAGTTTCAATCCTCTAAGTGAACAATGTGATTTAGATATTCATAATCTTGAGAAAAAAATTCTAATCCTACGGAAGAGAGGATGAGATGATTTCTCTCAAATAACCTAGAAAAGTTTCTTTAAATACCCTAGGGATACAAAGATCAAAAGCCCACAAAGTCCAATTTTCGGTCCGAATCTGAAGACTCTCGCGTCGGCTGGCACGAACGTGGTCCATTGACCGCGACCGCGGCAAGAGCTTTTGTAATTTTTCTTGTCCGAGATGGCCGACGTGACCGCAATCCGTTGATCGCGACCGTGACATGAGCTCCTGGAATCTTCTTGGTTCTTTCGCGTCTTCGTCTTCACTCCATCGTATTTTGTCCCGATGCCTTGTGTGCTTCATTTAGTGATGAAATGCCTCCAAAACGCGCTTAAAACCACCTAATAACCACTCTCGGCACCATACGAGATTGCACCTATTAGTAGAATTCCTATCCAGTTTGTTCCCTGTGAATTCTACATTGGTGCACCAAATTAATTTTAGATATCCTCTACGTGGGTACCTAAGCATAGTTCATTCATTCCTCGAAGATATATGAGGACCCTCTTCATCACCTTATGTGTGACTCTTTTCGGTTTGCTTGAAACCTAGCACACAACACACACTATACATAACATCTGGACTACTTGTCGTTAGATATAATAATGAGTCGATCATTCCCATGTATAATTTCTGGTCAATGTCCTTCTTGTGATCATCCTTCCCTAGAGAGTCATTTGTAGACATATGGGTAGGGAAGGGTTTGGCATCACTCATACCAAACTTCTTGATGCATTCCTGGATACATTTCTGTTGATGCACTTTGGTTCCTTCCTCTGTCTAAACCATTTGTAATCCAAGAAATAACTTTAACTCACCTACCATACTGATTTTGAATTCACCTTCCATGAGCTTTATGACACGTGGCAAGTGAAGCCCCCCGTATGTGTGTCGGGGAACACACAAGTTGTCAAAGTAAATGAATCCCCAATACAAAATAACGATTAACAAGTGGAAATAAGGAGTCGATCCCACATAGAATAGGATTTATGTGATTAACAAGTAAAAATTGGGGTTTTTGTGATTTCATAGGTGATTGGTTATTGTTCCTCTTTACTCATCCATTTATATATCCATTTTGGTTTAGTTCATCGTGTTCTTTGTCACCTATCTATATCAATTCCTATGTTGCCCTATCCTAATGACACATTCATGTTCTACATTCACAAACCATAGCCTTGTAGAAAACGTTTGATACATAACATAGGCATAGTTAAGATGATCCACAACACAAGTGTCTCCAAATCTTAGTCCTTGAGATAAGCAAACACACCGGCATCTACAAAACTCAACAACTAAGACGAGTCCAAAAGGTGTTTCTAAAAATATCAACTATGTGTAAAACTTCCTCCTTTACTTGTGCTTACGACCAGTCTAAACACAAGCAAAGGATTTTCCTATGGTGATAATATGCATGTAATCATGAATGTCTAGGTTGTCAATCTCATCAATCATACAAAAGAATAAGATGATAATCATGAAAGCAAACATCGACATAATACTAAATCAATATAGACAAAAGAATACTCACAAAACCAAAACTTCATTATAAACTTCTGGAGTAAAGGAAAATAATTTTTGGAGCTTAGATAATCATGCTATGCTTTACGAAATAATACAAAATAAGACTGATTAACTAAGTTGCTAAACCTTGGCTCAGGAAGAAAGAGTCTTTATATACGGGATTCACTTAACCTAATTTCTACCAAGTAAATAGAGATATAAAATCTAACAAACTAAATTAAATCTACAACTAAACTGTAAAATAAAATAACTCAATTATATCTTCAAAGGTGAATAAAAGATACTCGGACGAATATCCTATCTTCTTTGAATGCGGGGTGTGGCGAATAAGGCACGTGGTGCGGTGGTCGAGGCCGGTGAGATCTTTCTTATCCTTTGCAACAGAATGATCTACCACATGGGAAAAGGGTGAATCTGGACAAGACCAGACGTGCACAAGGTGCGACAGGAAATGCGCAGGTCGTGGCCACCACTCTATCGACTCTTTACTCTTGGAAGCTACACTTTTACGTGATAAGTGTGGATAACCTCCATTATCTATCTCCTTCGACAGCTTAACTTTGAACTTCTCTAAATGTGTGTAAAACTCCTTGTATACTTGATCTGCTCATCTCTAGCTCGGGTAATCACAACTCTGCTAATATAGCTCATAACTCCTATAAATGTGTGCTAAATCTTTTGAATTGAACCATAATGATTGGCTCATATCACTTTGTGAATCTGTTGACCAATACCTCATTTATGGACCTAAATATTATGTCGTCCATGTCTACTTGCACAACCAGAGTGTTCTCCCCTTCCCTCAGAAGGAAGAGAGTTTTATCTATTTCCCCACGTACATACCCATGACAGAGAAGGAACTGAGATAGTCTCTCATACCAGGGTCAAGGAGCCTGCTTAAGACTATACGGTGCCTTCTCTAAAATGAATACGTGGGTTGGATTAGAAGGGTCTTCAAACCCTAGAGTCTGTCTCACATACATTTCTTCTTTGAGAATTCCATTAAGGAATGCATTCTTGATGTCCATTTACTGCAACTGAAAGCCATGGAAAGCAGAGTATGTGATTAGCAATCTAATAGCTTCTAACATGGCGGCATGAGAGAAGGTCTCGTTGTAATCCATTCCATCATGTTAATTGTATCTCTTGACTACCAATCTAGCTTTGTTTCTTCTCACATGTCCCTTGTCGTATAACTTTTTCCTAAAGACCCATTTTGTGCCAATGACTGTTCTATTTGTTGGTCTAGGAACTAATCGCCATACCTTATTTATATCAAATTGGTGGAGTTCTTCTTGCATCGTTTTCACCCATTCAGGATCCTTTAAAGCTTCACCTACAATTTTGGGTTCTACTAGAGATACGAAAGCAGTGAAGGCATATGAGTTTTGATCATGGATGCATACCCCCGTACTTACTTTGTGGGGTGTACTTGTATTCTCTTCTTTCCCAGATTCAGTGTAGCATTCATAGTCATTCATCCGGGACAAAGGAGCATGAGCTCGAGGTCCAAGGGATCCGTCTATGTCAGCTTGATCTTGCTGAAAAGGACCAGCTACGTTTTTTGACCCTTGATAGGAAGGTTCCCCCATATCTACCTGCGAAGTCAGAGGTTGAGTGTTTTGATCTGGATTGTTGACACTATGTATGAGGATACCAGCTTGATGCACATTGGTCAAGGAAGTCTCATCTCCTTTCCCTGGAAGTTGATCTGTAGTTTCCAAGATAGGAAAGCTTTCTTCGTCGAGAAGTGAAGGAGCATTAGGATCGAAAAGTTCATCTCCTCCCATGTTGTGTTCTTCAAATCTCACATGAACACTTTCTCCAACCTTCCCTGTTTTCTGGTTGAACACCTTGTATGCACTACTCTGTGAGGAGTGCCCCACAAAGATTCCCATCACTTCTTTCATAAATCTTACCCAGGTTTTCCTTCCCGTTAATGTGAACAAAACACCTGCAGTCAAAGACACGTAAGTGACTTAATTGGGTTTTTGTCCTTTCAGTAGCTTGTAGGAAGTTTTCTCGAGCAGGGGCCTCTGGAAAGTTATATTCAAAATATAACACGAGGCTTGCAATGCTTCTGCCCAGAAGTTCATGGGAAATCCACTAGCAATCAATAGTGTTCGAGCCATATCCTCCAGTTTCCCGTTCTTCCTTTCTGTCACATAGTTCTGCTAAGGAGTCCTTAGGACTGAGAAGCTATGATTTATGTCGCTACTCTTGCATAGGGAAAGGAATTGTGAGTTGTTAAACTCTATTTCGTGATCAGTATGGATGAATTTCAAGAGACACTCCAGTTGAAGCTCTACACGCTTCTTTTAGAAAACAAACTAAGAGAATACATCTTCCTTTGAGGTAAGGAAGATGGTCCATGTATACCTGTAGTCATCAACAATAACAAACACATATTTGTTTTCACGGCTTAAGGTACGCATGAGGCCAAATAGATCCATGTGAATTAGATTAAGAGGTTTAGAGTTGCTCACCTCTTTCTTGGACTTAAAGGAAGTCCTTGCTTGCTTACCTCTAATGCATGCACTGCACACCTGATCATTCTGTGCTTCTACTTTTGGTAGACCTTCCACCAGGTTTTGCATCAAGTTTAGATAGAACTTTTAGGCTGGCATGGCCAAACCTCTTATGCCAAAGATCAGATTCTTCCTTCATGGAAGAGAGGCACACTTCCCCTTCATGGATGAATGAGGAAGACTGTCGGTTCTACCTGTCTTATAGACCTTTAAGCATTGTTCAACATGTCTTAACATTTACAACATAGCATTCTTTGATGGTGAAGACTGTTGGTTCCCGAAAAGTGGGTTGATAAATAAATGCCCAATAACCCATTCTCAAGACAAGATATGCCGAAAGCTCGACTCTTCTATCTTTATTGAGGTGATTTTGAAAAATTTACATATGCGTTCGAGATTTTTTGTGAGCTAAGAAACTGGTTACATAATTATTAACCCTATTTAAAGAGGAACCACACATTGATTGAGAGATTTACAAGCCTTTTGGCTCTCAAAAGGCGGATCCTTTTCCTCATCTACAAGCTTGGCTTATATAGGAGTTGTGAGGTGCTTGGTGTGAGTAAGATGCTTTGGATAGGTGGCAAGCTGTGGATTCCATGAAGAAATTCCCATGTATGTACACTTCGTGCCTTGCTATTTCATGCACCTCCACCTATCGCCCCGCTTACCCTGTGTCGCCACATCTTTCTCCTTCATCCCATGCGTTGTCACGTCCTGCTCCTTCACCCCATGTCTGTCATGTCATGTTCCTCACCAGGCGTGTGTCAACCACTCCACCATAGCAGTCAAATAATCCCTTGATTATGTTCACCAACATCATCCAATGATCTCACTCGCACATCACCCACATGATGATTGCACGCCTCCACGATGGCACTCACCCATGCCTCCATTAATCGTGTGCCTCCTTGCTGCATGGAGGTGTGGCTTGAACCATGATTATCTCCACCTTGTTGCATAGATCTTCATCACCACACTCGACGCCATGGTCCAGCCTCATCCACTCCATGCACAACAACCATCCTTACAATGAAAGATGGTGGTCCGTCCTGCCTGTCTGTTTTGCTTGACCTCCATTACCAGCATGCTCACCCCAACCCAGCTAGAACGGGTGTGATTCGTTTGCTGCTTTTCCACGCTCCTCGATGCCGTATCCCGTCACTGCCACATTGTTCTTGTACTTGTGCATGATTACCTGCTCCCACGTGGTCTCATCCGACGCACATCTCGTCTCTCATGCACGGCAATCACCAACTATCAATGTCAAAGCCTAGCCCAAACATCGCGTCGGAAACCATATGTTATTGATGTACAACTCATCACGCTTACTTGATTTATAAAAGCCTTGAGCATTTGAATCTTTCCCCTTCGTTTGACGCCCTACCATGCTACATATATAAACCTCGACGATGATCCGCTAGGTGATTAAAAATTATGCTCTTTCGCACGTGACCTATACAACATAAATAGATCAGAAAGACAAGCACGAGAATACGACACTGGGAAGGCAGTGAGTTCTATTGAAAATAGAGTGATCCATTACAACCCCATATCTCAGCTGACTTGACATTAAGTTAGTCGAGACAAACAAAATGGAAGTCGATGCCTGACATCGTATTCTAGCAAGGCAAGATGAAGCCTGATATGGGTGGCGAACAGAGGGGCGAGCCCCAAGGTGATCTCACCCACTTTCAATATAGCAACGGCGAAAAATCCAAGATAGGCTCGGATGATCTCCTCGACGGAATGCCAAGGGCGTGTAACCATGCAATTATTAATCATGACAGGTGAGCACATAAGAGTGTAAAATACTTTAGAATAACACATATTCTTACATACATGTTGGCAAAAGCGATCGTTGTCCAGCTTCGGTTTGAAGATTGTGTTTCGCACTTGACACTTGCACAACGTCCATCCTCGTTCACCATGATTTACAATAATACTCCAAACCTGATATCCCTTTTGCACCTTCTTCATGTGTGCCATCATCCAACTTGACTAGCGTATTGACAATACCATAAGATCTCGGGGTAGCATGGTAATCAACGCGGCCATGCATGCCTAAGCTCGCACATCCTTTTCACACCATGCATGGCACAACAAGACGCCGCATCATCACGCATATACGATCCCTGACACGTACCTCAACTCGAGCTCACACCGGTCGTCGGAGACTGCAACATTGGGTTCAATAGCCACATTGGTGCTTATTTCACGCGCTCACCGTGGTATATCTATCGGATGATCGAAAACCTGTCGTGCTCCAGACTACCCTTCTCTGATGTGAGTGGGCTCTCGTTGCTTTTCTGCGCGCCCAGCCTGGTGCTTTACGCACAACCTTCAAGCAGACATGGACCAAAACCATCACACTCCTTCTTGACTCTGAGGACCTAAACGTCTCAATATGTGCCCTCTTTATCAATGCGTAGCGCTTGATTCCACCCATGACACATCATGGTTACATGTAGCACGCACCATTAAACTTCGTACGTTGCCTCCTAAGCACTCTTAATCGCACCCTCGCCTACCTAGCCTTCCATTGTATCCTGCCCCTAAATGTGAGCAAGCTTCAACTCATGACACATGCATTTTTTTGAGCTCCGGTTTTGAGCGGCCCAGGTGGAAATTGTCCATGGCCCAGCAAAACGAGTAATGCGCGTACGTTCGGTTCTAAAGTTAATCCGCTAGGCGTTGAAGGCGGAGACGTTAAGAGAGTAACGGCTAGACGACTCCAAGATCTTTGCACCCGATGACCCATTTTCAACGTGAAGAAGATTCTTTGTATAAATACCATAGAAAACCCCCTGTAACGATACACAAGGCTCTGATTCTAAATCTGAGTACAATTTTGCTTCGTTTTCAACTTTCGTTCTAGATATTTCTTGTTTCTTATCATTTGTGATCGAGTGATTATGAGTTTGGAGTTAGTACAATTGATTGCTCCTGTTAAAAGCCAATTTAGACTCGTCGAGTACTTTTTTCCAAAAACAATTTTGTTCCCACTGTGGGGCCGTCAATCGGTTCTATACCCACCAATACCTCATTTTTTCTCCGGAGATCATGACCATTTCACCGCCATCCCTCGAAGGAACCATCATGGAGGAGGGTGATACCAGTCGCCGCCCACAGGACAAGGTCCCTTCCACAGAAATCACATCTGACGAAGCTGCCCATATGCGCAAGATGACGTAAGTCATGGAAACCCTTCGACAGGAGATAGAAGACCAACGTCAACATCATCAAGAACTCAGCGAGACTCTCGCTGCCAAAAACGCCAAGCTGGCCAACGAGAGCGCTTCTTTAAAAATGCAGGTGTAGTTGTCTTTGTCAAATGCATTCCGATCCCGGCTCACTGAAAATCTCGGAGATGTTTGTGTCCTCTTGAACCTAGAAGAAGTAGATGTGACACCACCAGGCGTTAATGGGACACTCACCCAACCCAGTACAGTTGTGCAACATCCTGTTGTTCCAGGTAACGTCCCTATGGCAGAAACGGATCGTGTGCCAAGGACTGCGGATGATCCGGACGCATGGGTGCAACCTTTGGTACAACAAGCCGTGTGAGACTATATGAAGGCGCTTGACCAACGATCCGCCAAGATCCCTGGAGTCCTGCCGTCGATCGAGAGGGAGGCATTGGACGACTTCGAGGATTCCCCTTTCTCAAAAATCTCTCGTGTGGACATTCCCAAAAAGTTCCACCTACCCAGCATGGCCAGCGATGATGGCACAACCGACCCCGACGAGCACATGGCTTTGTACAAACAAAAAACTCATGACTATCTCAGTTTCTAAAAGGAATCGGGAAGCAGTCATGTGTAAGAGCTTTGGCTCTTCCCTCACGGGCCCATCCTTGACATGGTTTATGCACCTACGCCATAGATCGATCTCCTCCTTCACTGACCTGGTGAACGCCTTCAAGATCCAATTCTCTAGCGGCCGAAAGTTGGAAAAATAGTCCGACCTCTATTACATCGTCCAGAAATCCGACGAGACACTCCTCAAGTATTTGAACAGATATAACAAAGAAAAAGTGTCAATCCCTAATTGTGACGTGGCCACTGCTGTCCAAGCTTTCTGACGAGGACTCATCCGGGGAAGTGAGCTGTACCAAGACTTAACAAAAAATCCGTTCTCAAACTTTGAAGACGTACATGCTAAGGCCTTGGCCCAAATCAGACTAGAGGTAGATGAAGAGCCATTCAAGGAGGAAGCTAGTCCTGATCACATCGAGTGACAAACACATGGAGACCACCGCTAGGACCGTCGAAGCCAACCATATTCTCGTGATCGTGAGGAAAAGGGACGTGCAACCCAGAGTCGCGAACGGGGAAACAGGTGGAAGGATCATCCATCTCTCCCCCCAAAGGTGCAATCCTACAACTCCAGTGTGTCTACTGACGAACTGGTTAAAACTCTTGACATGTATAGTATGGATGTAAGATGGCCGCGGAGAATTGATAAACCTGACATCAAGAGTGGCACGTCGAGATGGTGTGACTTCCACGGAAACCATGGCCACAACACTAACGAATGCGTCGCCCTCCGTAAAGAGGTATCAAGACTCCTTTTGCTGGGGCACCTCAAGAACGTACTCTCTGGACGAGGAAAAGCAACGTTGTCACGCCGCGATCAGATGATCTCTGAACGACCGCCTTCGCCCGCCCCTGCTAAGGTCATTAATACCATATCAGGGGGGTCGGAGCTATATGGTATGATATTCAGCTGCTAAGCGCCAAGCTAAAATCAGCATTATGGATTCTCCTTCACCGTTTGAGTCTGAGGGTAGGAAGGTCGATCTTTCGACACAAATTAGCTTCAACGACTCTGACGCATGTGAAGAAGAACACCATGATGGCTTGGTCATATCCCTGTCCATCGAAAACTGTTTGATTCGTCGCATTCTAGTTGACACGGGTAGTTCCACCAACATGATTAATTTGAACACTTTAAAAGAAATGGGCTTAAGTGAATATGACGTTAGTTCCAATAGGATCTCGTTAGTAGGATTCAGTGGTGAGGTGAAATATACTCTTGGGGACATAGTTTTGACTCTCTTTGCCGGTGGTGTGAATTTGCAGGTAAAATACAACGTACTCGAATGCAAATCGCCTTACAACTGTATCATCGTCAGACCTTAAATACACGTGATGAAGGTTGTCCCCTCCACGTATCACCAATCCATTAAGTTTCCAACAACCTGGGGAGTCCACAAGATCAAAGGTGACTAGAGAGTTGCCTGAGAGTGTTATTTAGCATCCATGAAGTCATCGGTCAAGGAATGTTTCGCAACAACGATGAATGAGATCAAGCATTAAAAGTTGGACAAAGTCGCCTTAGATCCGTCCTTTCCCGACCACACCATTCAAATTGGATCCGACCTGGATGACAAGAGTAGAACGGATTACTGTCTTTCCTCCGTGCTAATTCAGACTATTCCTCCTGGTCGCACAAAGACATGGTAGGAATACCCTCCGACGTGGCAATGAAAAAGCTTAATGTAGATTCAAGATTCCCTCATGTCAAGCAAAAGAGAAGAAAGTTCACCCCCGAGAGGAATAAAGTGATCGGCGAGGAGGTTGTCAGGTTACTAGACACCAGGAAGATTCGAGAAGTTAAATACCCTGAATGGTTGGGGAACGTGTTAGTGGTCGAAAAGAAAAATTGGCAAATGGCGGGTTTCCCTGGATTTCAAAGATCTGAACAAGGCTTGCCCAAAAGATTCTTTCCCATTACCACATATCAACGCGATGATTGATGCGACAACCGGTCACGAAATGTTGATTTTCATGGACGCGTTCAGTGGTTACCATCAGATACAACTACAACCTATCGACCAGGAAAAAACACCGTTTGTTACCAGTCATGGGACATATTGCTACAGTGTCATGCCCTTCGGGCTTAAGAACGCTGGGGCAACGTATCAGTGGTTGTTTAACAAGATGTTTAGAGACCAGATTGGGGACATGATGGAAGTATATATCAACGACATGCTGGTCAAGTCCAAAAGAAAGGTCGATCACATCGAGCACTTGCAAGAATCTTTTGATATACTTATGAGGTATCGGATGAGGTTGAATCCGGCAAAGTGCTCGTTCAAAGTCTCATTGGTAAAGTTTCTGGGACACCTCGTTCACAAGCGAGGGATCGAAGTCAGTCCCGAGTAAGTGAAGTCCATAATCAACCTAAGGACCCCGAGAAGCATAAAAGATGAACAAAAGTTTAAAGGAAAGATCGCGACGCTTGACAAGTTCATTTCAAAATCGGCAAATAAGTGCAAACCTTTCTACGACATCATGAAGAAGAACAAGTCATTCAAGTGGGTAAGGTAACATGAGGTAGCCTTCCAAGAGCTTAAGGGTTACTTGTCCAACCCGCTAGTCCTAGTCCTAGCAAGCATCACTAGATGAAACCCTACCTTTGTACCTTGTTGTGTCAAACTCCTTGGTCAAGGTGGTGTTAGTAAGAGAGGAAGATGGCACACAATCACCAATTTGTTACGGTAGCAAGTCCTTGCTTCCCACAGAAACCAGATATTCGTCGCTAGAAAAAACTGGCTGTAGCCTCGTCATGGCGGCAAGAAAGCTGAAGCCTTACTTTGAAACACACTCGATATTAGTGAGAACCGATTACACCTTAAATTAGTCATAAGAAGGACTGAGTTCATAGGACGCATGGAAAATAGGTGATACATTTAAGTGGATACGAGATAAATTATGAGCCAAAACAATGATCACATCTCAAGCCCTAGCAGACTTCGTGGCGGATTTTAGCCCGACGCTGGAGCAAGACGCGTTGAGAGAAGTTTCTGACCTCGCTCTCGGCAAACCGGCCGGCTTATGGGAACTACATACTGACGGCGCCTCAAACAGTAGGGAACATATCTGGACATCGTACTAAAATATCCACGAAGGGACAACATAGCCCAGGCTATGAGATGTGAATGGGAGCAACTAACAACGAGGCGGAATATGAAGCGCTCATCCTTGGTTTGCATTTGGAAAAAGACATAGGTGTCAAGAGAATAAAGGTTATTTGCAACTCCTTACTCATAGTCAATCAAGTTCAAGGCTCGTTTGTGGCCAAAGATGAATGGATAGTAGAATATTTGGAAGTCACAAAGAAGATCGTGTCTAGATTAGACGAGTTCAACATACAACAAGTCCCTAGGGAGCAGAATACAGAGGATGATGCCCTAGCCAACCTAGGATACACCTTGAAACCCGAAACGTTCCCGAGCGTCCAGATAATCCATGTCACAACTCCCACGGTGCCCAAGGTAGCAAGCAATGGAACTGAAGTGTTAGCAGTGTCGAGTCCTGACCAGGCTCCAACAACTTCATCTGACCAGCCCGCACCGAGGAGTAATGGTCAGGGATGGATCAAGACGTTACTCGATTGGAAGGTGGAAGACATACTACCAGAAGACAAAATGGCAGAAAAAAGACTTAAGGTAAAGGCATTATCCTATGCTATCAATGACTCTATTCTTTTCAAACGATTCGTCCGAGGTTTGAAGTTGAGATGTGTTGGGCCCGACGAGGGGAGACAAATCCTCCACTCGGTTCATAACGAGGAGTGTGGAAACCACACGGGAGGAAGAAGTTTGGCATTTAAGATTTGACTACTCGAATATTACTGGCCAACTATGAATGCCGACGCGCTCGGCCACACCAAGAGGTGTGACGCATGCCAATGACATGCGCCAATCCCTAGACTGTCGTTGAAGTTCTTGCACCCGACTCTCCCACCTTTGTCCTTTATGAGGTGGGGGGGGGGGTGAACATCATTAGGAAACTACCACCGGCGTCGGGGCAACGTGTTTTCTTCCTTGCAATGACGGATTACTTTTCCAAGAGGATAGAGGCAGAAGCTTATAAAGAGGTAAAAGAAACACAAGTTATATCATTCATAAAGTGGAACATCCTGTGCAGGTTCAAAGTGCCTTCAGAGATAGTGTGCGACAATGGATCACAGTTCATTGGATGAAAGACTCGTGACTTCTGCACCCGATGGAACATCACTCTCGTTAGGTCGACGCCTCGATACCCGCATGCAAATGGGCAAGCAGAATCCAGCAATAAGATCATTATCAACAATCTAAAGAAAAAACTGGAAGGTGTGAAAGGGAAGTGGGAGGAACTTCTGTCATTTGTTCTATGGTCGGATTGGACCACACCGCAGAGTGCCTCATGCCAGTCCCCCTTCTCTCTGGTATATGGGTGTGAGGTGGTTGTCCCTGTCGAGATATTGGTCCCAACGGAAAGATATGGTCTTCAAACGCTACAACAGCACAGTATAGAATTATCCCACAATATCGACACCATAGACGAGCTTAGGGAGAAGGCTAAGAGCCGTATGATTCTCTACCAACAACAGCTCCGAATTAAGGCTTTTAAGCTTGGGGATTAGATCCTACATAAGACATTCCAGAATATGACGGACCCCCGTGACGGGAAATTGGCTCCTCAATGGGAAGGTCCATACTGCATTACGGAGAACATCGGACAAGGGGCATACATGCTTTTCTCGATTGGCTGTCGAGACCTTCCTCGAAGTTGGAACTCTACACATCTGAAACTTTATCAATTTTAGTTGATTACGCGTCAGGTACAAAAATATAGTGTGTCTTAGAATGGACACCTCGATGTCATTTCATAACGGTACGATTAACAGATGTAGAGACAGGTCGTCGCTTGCGCATTTTTTGTTTAAGTTTTTCTTTGTTTTAAATGCAACAGGTACACAGAGCCCCCCCTCCCCCCCACATCGAGACACTAGTGGATCCACTTGCACACTAATAATGAGCTCACACACATACAACCGACTGGGACGCGAGGGATGACACACATACATGCACATCGTACCCAACAAACCTTATACCCGTTATAAGGTCGTACACCTTGCCTATATCTACCGAAATTACATGTTTATTTCCCCTTGAGTTACATTATAAGTCGTGACTGATATTTATACATTTCACAAACAGGTTCTCTCCCCTCTTTGACGAGTAAGGATCAGAATTGGCACACGAGGCCACGCGAGCATTATACAATCTATAAGGTTAGTTTACAAATAAACAACCTCATACCCACACAACAGGATAAGGCGATGCATATCCCTCGATAGTGACTTGTCGCGTGAAACAGGTTCTCTCCCCTCTTAGACGAGCAAGGAGTAATCCTGGCACGACGAGTCCCTTACGTGTCACGGCGATAAACACAAGAGTTCTCGGTACAAGTCAAGTGGCGGGGATACGATCACAAACACAAAGGGTAAAGAAAGATGAGGAGAACGAGTTATAACCCAGGAGTAAATGATGTAAGAAAGTCGGAATGTATATGGCGTAGAAGAAAAGTAACTATTTTGTTATCCCAACCGAGTACAAAAAACATTTGTAATATATGCCTGATACATCAGGTCAACATCAATATATAGAGTTAAGTAACAGATAAGCAAAATACTCGACAACGCGATGGTCATCAAACCACACATACAACATGCGACCCGCTACTTAATGGGCCGCCAAAACAGGTTCCACATTATTATATTACATACGACCCGCTACAAGGAACGGGTCGCCAAATGCAAGTGTTAAAGAAAGTACGGGGGACAGTTCAAAAAAACACATCAATTAAGCAGAGTGGGAGAATTAGAGGGTGACACTTACCATGATCAGTGAGCCGTCCCATCGAAGGTGACGTCGCCTTGGTTTCCCACGTCCTCGGTATGACCTGAGATTTCAACATCTGCTTGCTCACCCGAGACGCATGCTCCTTGGAGCACATAGTCATGTGGAATACCTTGGGCATACTCTTTGTCTAAGTCCTCGCGAGAAGCTTCCAAGTCCCACTTAGGATGCTTACCATCGGCGTATTCCTCCATCATCTCTAAACAAGCCTTCATGCCAAAGTAGGCCCCAACATTCATTGCCACCTGTGCACTTTGGTCACGGAGGCGAGTCACGTCCTCTTCAAGGTGAATCACGTCCCCTTCGAGCTGGAGAATACGTTCACCTGATTCCTTTTGGGCTTGGGACGACATCACTTTCAAACCACTCAGCTTGGTGTCCAGCTTTAACGCTCTTTGGGTAGCTTTTGCTACTTTCTCCTCCATTTCCGGAATCTTTGCTTCTGCCTAGGATACCTTATCCTTCATGTCCGTCAAGAAAGAGTTGACATCGCGAAGCCCCGGGAGAGCCTCTCAAATTGCCTGTCAAGACGAGACGAGTCGATCAGTAAAGACAGGGTAGCAAGCATTTTGTTAGTGAGTAAAAGGAGACTTAACGCATCGAAGGACAACAGGATTATCTCCAAAAACTGGGAGGTCTCGGTGTTCTTATAAACGTCTTGGGGAAGCTTTGCCTTCTTGGTAGTAGGAAGAGGTAGCATCGTTAGAGTGTTAAGCAGCGTCAGGTCAACAACGACATTGGAACGAGATCTCTTGACCGTGGAGGGCGGGGCCTTAGATGATTCACCCTTGCTCTTGGCTTTGATCACCATCAGTTCTTTCATCGATAGTTTGGACGAACTGTGTCTGGAAGGGGTACTCATTGCTGGACAAAAGAAACATCAGCGCAGATTCGACATGCAAAGATTGATTATTGAAGAGTGGTTCAACTTACACTTAGTCGGAGATGCCATGGGAATTGCATGCTCAGAAGGGAGGGTTTGGACCACGGTAGCATTCTCAAAGCTTCGAAATGCTTGAGGTAAACACTCGACTTCCCTGATCGCTTTCTCCAAATCCTCCGACAACTCCTTAGCTTCTTTGGGATACACTGCAAAGAAACAACAATAAGCCAATTAATCCGATGGATCCATGGAATTGAACAATGAACAAACATTTACCTAATTCCGAACACTCCGTTTTCAAGTAAAGAGGATCGCTTCCTAAACCTAAAGAGTCAATTTTGACGGAGAAAAACCTGTACCTCCAGTCGCGGTCGTTCGCATCTAGTTTCCCAACCAGAGGCTCTCGACAAGGGTGAGCCCTAAACAGGGACTGATACGAGCGCAGACTAACTAGATAGAATAGATACTCAAATACTTTCAAATAAAAACCCAATTCCGGGTACCTTTCATTTAAAAAATCGAAAATTCGGAGTAAACGCCAACTAGAAGGCATGATCTGGCATGGAGCAAGGTTCCAGAATGCCATCGCATCACACGCCAACTTAGAGAACGGAAAAGTATGTCCGATGAGGAAGGGGTAGTTGTACATGATTGTCCAACCGTCATGGCAAGTATCCTCCCACTCGTCCTCGTCAGGTAGACACATAACGGCGCTTCTAGGGAACCTCATCTTGGTAGAGCGATCAACCAGTTCACCCTTAGTGAGGACATTGGTAACGAAGTCTACTTCCCTCAAATGAAACGCCGGAGCATGGAAGATAACGGAGGTCGGAGAAGAATAGAATAGAAAAATGGAGTGAAGTTTTGAGAGAGAGAGCGCTTACCAAGGAGAAGATCAAGAGAGGTAGGACGAATCTTGCATAATGATGAGACCGCCATTAATATGCGCAGACGCGACAACTGAAGCGTCTAGGTGGGACGAGATATGGGCCATACGCGTTGAGCGATCGTAGAAAAAAGCAAGCGCCCGTTTTCTCCTAAACTGCCGATTTCTTTTGGGGCAATTGTTGGCTCCGGTTTTTGGCGGCCCAGATGCGAATTGTCCATGGCCCAGCGAAACGAGTAATGGGCGCCCCGTCGGTTCCAAAGTTAATGTGCTAGGAATTGAAGACGAAGACGTTAAGAGAGTAACAGCTAGACAACTCTGAGATATTCGCACCCGACGACCCGTTTTCAAAGTGAAGAAGGTTCTTTGTATAAATACCATTAAAAAAACACAAGGCTCTGATTCTAAATCTGAATATAGTTTTGCTTCATTTTCAACTTTCATTCTAGATATTCCTTGTTTCTTATCATTTATGATCGAGTGATTGTGAGTTTGGAGTTAGTCCAATTGATTGCTCCATTTAAATAGACAATTTAAAACCGTCGAGTACTTTTTGCCCAAAACACATTTTCCCTCATTAGCAGTACATGTTGAAGATCCAAACATTGCACAATCACTCAGCTTCTTCTCTCACGTGATGACTCGGGTACCCCTCTCCGCACTCCGAATGTCTTCTTTCCCTGTGTTACCCATCCACATGCTCACATTCGGCTTGTCTCTATAACGCGGTGTTAGCAGTTGATTCCGTGAACTTGATCTTCTCAACGATATCCACTTGTGCGCATGCCTACATCGTCTATGTCGGGGATGGCGCCTTCACCGTGTTTAGATCACACCATCGAGCACTCCCCTCTTGGGTTGATACATCGAATGCAGTCCCACGGAAAGCTTGACGCTGATCACGGATAGCCCCAATTGCAAACTGCTTTTGGTGAAGTCACGCCTTCATTGATTTCTCTCAGCAAGATGTCTCATGTTGACTAAAACGACATCCATGTGAGCATATACATAAACATGAATATATATTCATCCCATGCATCACATTGAATTTCCATGCTTCCTCCTCTTCTATCCTCCACAGTTCGGATACCACGTACTCTAACCTAGAGGCGAGTCGGGTCTCAATAATCGACGCTAGTGTTGGTTCCCGAAAACCGGGTTAAAAGATAAATGTCCAATAACCCATTTCCTAGACAAGATATGATGAAAGCTCGGCTTTTCTATCTTTATTGAGGTGATTTTGAGGAATTTACATATACGGTCAAGATTTCTTGTTATCTAAGAAACGGGTTACATAATAATTAACCCTAATTTAAATAGGAATCACATGTTTATCGGGAGCTTTATGATATTTTGGGCTCTCAAAACTTCAATCCTTTTCGTCATTTGCAAGCTTGGCTTATATAAGAGTTGTGAGGTTCTTGGTGTGGGTAAGTTGCATCGGATAGGTGGCAAGATGTTAATTCTCTAGATAAGTCCCATGCATGGACACCTATTTCCTTTGTGTTTCATGCACCGCCACCTAAAGCTCCGCTTCCCCATGCGTTGCCACATCTTGTTCCTTCATCCCATGCGTTTCCACGTCTGTCATGTCCTATTCCTCATTAAGCCCATGCACCGCGCGCCGGACACTCCATCATTGTGGTCAAACCCTTCCTTGATCACTTTCACCGACATCAACCTATGATCGATGATTGCATGATTCCATGATGGCGCTCAATCATGCCTCTATTGATCACATGCCTCCTCGTTGAATGGAGGCGTGGCTTGAACCGCGATCATCTACACCTTGTTGCATGGATCTTTGAAACCGCACGTCATGGTCCAACCTCGAACACCGCGCGCACAACAAGCAGCCTTACCATGGAAGACCGCGGTCCATCCTGCCTGGCTATTTCGCTCGACCTCCATTACCGGCATGCTCACCCCAACCCAGCTGACATGGTCGTGATCCGTGTGCTTATCCTTCACGCTCCTCGACGTCGCATCTCGTCATCGCCACATCGTTCCTCCGCGCTTGTGTGTGATTACCTGATCCCACATGGTCTATTCCGACGTACATCTCGTCTCTCATGCACGAAAAGAACCAAATATCAATGTAAAATCCTATCCTAAACATCACGTTGGAACCCATACACTATTGTCGTATAACTAATCACACTTCCTTGATTTATCAAATCCTTGAGCATTTGAAGCTTTCCCCCTTGTTCTACGCCCTGTCATTCTACATATATAAACCTCGACGATGATCCGTTAGGTGATCAGAAATTATGCTCTTTTATACGTGACCTATACCACATAAATAATCATAAAGCCAATCACAAGAATACGACACTAGGAAGGCAGCGGGTGCTATTGAAAATAGCGTGATCCATCAAAGACAACCTCATTTCTACCCCCTTGGCACAGTTGGGCTACACTTAAAAGATCACACTTAAGGTTATTTATCATATTAACGTTTTCCACATTGACTTAATTAGAAATACTTACCCTACCTGTACTCGTAACCACTTCTTTGTTCTCATTCCCAAAAGTGATTGAACCTCGGGAGGGTTGTTGAAATGATACGAACCAGTTCATGTTCCATGTCATGTGATCTGAGAAAGCGGTATCTATGTACCAGGAACTCTTTCTCACTTCCACCTTTTTATAAAATATTAGTTCTTATGAACCTAGGTAAGCTTAGGCTTATTGGGTTTAGGGACAACATTTTTAGGTTTAAAAATGTTTAAATGTAGGTATACATTAGGCTTTGGAGCTTTTCTGACATTACAAGCAGGTTGTGCACTATATGTTCTGTCTAACATCCTCTGTCTAGCAAAACATTCTTGCTTATAGTGCCCCTGCTTCCCACAATGCCAAAAACCCTATGAACAATCAAGTTAACATAATTTCTTTTCCCGGGCCATATCAGTTTGTTGAACTTCCTTGCTTGGAAGTTAATCTGAGTAGGTTTCATATTCTAAACTTGTTTAAGCCATTTTGAATGTGTCTTTTGTCCATCAAACCAAGTTTTTTTTATCATGGATGGGACCTTTTCTCCCCCCCTAGGTTTACAATGATTGCACCCAGTTTTGGGGCTATCACATTGTTCCTTAGGGGCTGAGGACTCAATTCCCACACTAGGAGAGCTTTCCTTAGTTTGACTTGTGGAAGGCACGATTTATGTAAGTCCAAGACAAGAAACAAACCTTTTTGAAAAGTCTTTCATCTTCGTTTCCACCTTAGTGGCAATAAGTTCATCATTACAACCCTTTCTTTCTTATCATCTTCTATCTTAAGGTGATCAATGTCTTTCATAAGCTTAGCCTTGTTTAGAGATAGCATAAGGTTTTTAGATTCAACCCTAGCAATGCTACTGGATAGGGAAGTGACTTTCCTTTCCATTTTATAGTTCATGCATGTGCTTGAGGTTGAGGAGGAAGCTTCCTCAAGGTGCTTTACCTTATCTGCCCAAACATTGTTGTCTTCTAGCAGATTACAAATGGTTTCCTCATTTCCTTATGTGACTCAATTAAATTTGCATTTTCAACTCCAAGTTTCTTTATTATATTAATCAATTAATCTTCAGACTTTCGTTTTAGTTTAGAGATGAGATTAGAGTCAGTTACCTATTCTTCAGATGTTTTTTCCCATTAAGAAAATGTCTCCTTATAGGAGGGAATCTTCCTCGTTCAAGTCTGAATCACCGCAAGTGGCGATCATAGCAGTCTTGCCTATTTGAATAGGGGTCTCACATACTTTCCTTTTGAAGCAATTTCTAGCAAAATGACCTTTCTTTTGACAATAATAGCATATCACTTGCTTGAAGTCCTTGCATCCCTCAGAGGTATGTTGTGTGTCATGATTTATCTTTCACACCTTTTTAAAGTCCCTAGTGATGAGGGCAACATATTTGTATGCATCATCTTCTCCTCCTTCAACTTGATCCAGATCGAAGGCTTTCTCTATCTTGAGAGCTATGATTTGGCTCTTCTTAGTTTCTCTCATGGCAGTCTTCCTCTATTGAACCCCTGAATTGATCTAAAGTCGTGCAACAAGTTCTTCTAGCGTGATACTCTTTATGTCATTTTGTGCCTGAAGGGCAAGGGAAATTGCATCGTACTTCGAGTTTAAAGCTTGGGGAAATTTGTGTGTGATATTTTAATCTATAATTACTTCTCCGAGGAACCGGAGTTGCCAAACATATCCTTGGAAACGGGAGTGGAATTCTTCTGGTGATTCACCTTTCTACTGAGCCACGTTGTCATAATATTTTTTAAACAACAAAGATCCGATTTTTCTTAATGTCGTTGTTTCCTCCATACATTCTCTTCACGAATTCCCATATTTCATTTTCTATCTTGTATATTGGAATGTTCTTTAGATCAGATGGTCCAATCATTGGATCGTGTAAATTTCTCAGAAAGAGAAAAATCCTTCCTTAGGAGTTATGCAGCGGAATAAAGAAACACTAAAAGATGAACAATGTATTTAGAGTGAAAACCTCGGCACAAATTAGTATTGAGTAATAACTTCTAGTTCTTCATTAGGAGGATTTCAAACAATACTCTTTATTGATTTCTTGTTTGTTACAAATAGAGAGCTCAGATTACAACATGAATTACTTCTCTCACTCGTACACAACTCAACCTTTACCATTCTCTCTTTTCTAAGCCTATGAATAATCCCAAAATCAATGCACACGAGTTTCTAATCGTTAAGGACTATTTATTCATTCGGCGATGTCAAAACCCTAAATGACGAGTGATATATTTTATCTACTTAAAAATAATATATCATAAGATTTGATCATTAATTTAGATAAACAGAATATATCAATCAATGAACCTAGACAATCTAGCTATAACCGATCTTTCGTTAATTTCCTAATGAAGATGACATATATTCTTTTCCAAGATTGTCTAACGATTTTGACCAGCTCTTTAAATATTCTCTTAATCAACTTTCTTCAAAGATCTACTTGACCGAGTCATTCTTGGAAATCATACCTTATTTCAGTCCTTCCTTCCTTGCTCTGGTACACTTTCTTGACATAGTATTCTCCCATGTATAACAAGTTTCCAAATAATGAAACTTTCCTCGGATAGAAACATTGGTCACTCTTCAATGTTTCACACAGGGAAACTTTCTTAGATAAGTGTTTGTTGTTAACATTAAAACCCAAGGAATCGTAACAATAAATCTGTAATAGAGTAATTGTTGGGTTATAGGAATTGGCAACTCAGTTCATATCCCTCGTCTCCTCATTTTTAATGATAACAAACACCTATTGCATTTAATATCTACCTTGAGTGTACATTGCAGGATTATGATAGAGCTTCCATTGGAATCATGCTAAAGGCTAAGTAGTTGGATTATCTTGAATAAAAGTAAAGGAACTAAGGAGCTTGGGCTGATAGCTCTCAAGGGGACCGCAGAGAATAAACACAAGAAAGAGCAATGCGCTGATAGTTCTCAAGGGGATCGACGAGATTGACAGAAGCATTTGTACATGAAGGGTAACCGATCAATAGAGTTCAAGGGGACCGAGCGTGCAAATAAGGAAAGTATCCTCCATCATTTCCTATATGTGGAAAGCAACACCTTTTAGGGAAGCGGTTGAGATTCTAATGGATCTTATAGTTTAGATTCATTGTGTTTTAGAGATTTCGAATATTTAGTTTAGAAAATTCGTTTTAGCATTTGCCTTTAAAGTGTTGAGTTTTAGTTTTTTCTAATGTTGTCGATTGAACACGTTTATTAGAGAGAGAGATTATGCTTAAGTAGAAACTCGTGTGTTGAATCTAGAACTGTGTGTTCAACTTAGGTTGTAAATCTTGTGATCTATCAAATAGAAAAGTGAGTTTGAGTTTCATTTCGTGTTTCACGAATTAACTAAGTTACAAATACAAAGCTTGAATTCCTCTCTTAGGATCTAAAATCTTAGCTCCTTAGATCAAGTCCCTTATCGATCCTACAATTGGTATCAGAGCAAGATCCAATTCTGAAACAATGATCAACAATGGTGAATTCACACTTGGAGTCTACATCAACAAACCACATCTACTTAAAGAGGGAGAGCTCAACTGGTGGTTGGGAGTTCATGCAACGTATATTCAAACTCAAGACTACCAGTGCTGGAAGATCATTGAGCTTGGAAATGAAGAGATCCCAAAGACAGTCAAATAGAGAAAGGACTGGCAACTCGAGCATGACATGTAGATGGAGAAAAACGCCAAGGCGCGCCAACTTATTCTCATCTGCCTCATTCAACTGACATTGACAAGGTCATTAGCATAGCTACTGCCAAAGACATGTGGGTGTCTATCATAGCCATCCACATAGAGAGCGATGACATGAAAAAAAACCCGATGTTCAACCTTCAAAGAGAGTTCCACGCATTTAAGAAGGTTCCTAATGAAAACGTGTCTGTTTGCCAATCTAGATTCACTATAGTGGATAAATTGAGAGCATCTGGAATAAAAATCCCTCAATGGGAACAGTCTTTGGCGATCATATATGGAATGAGCGACAAATACAAGCTGACTAGAAGGACTGCTCTGATGTCTAATAAAAGCAAGTCCCTCCTTGTGATGGACATCTTTGGAAAGTTCTTTGATCAAGAAACCGCAGACAATCAAAGAAGTAGAGCGATCAAGGAAACAAGAGGGACTTCCTTAAAGCACACTACAATTCTAAAGAAGATGGAAAATGAAGAGGATGATGATGATATGGAGATGTTTCTTATGGAAAAAATGGTGAAGAATTTCTTCAATAACAAAACCTCTCGATCTGCCTCAACCTCCAAGAGGGACCTTAAGAACTATACGTGCTATAATTGTTAAGAGAAAGGCCACCTTGCGAATACATGTACTAAGGCTAAGGTAGAACCTACTGAATAGAAGGCCCTCTTCTCTATATGGGGAGAAGACGATGATGAGGTTGATCTTCATGAAGGCTTCCAAGGAATATGCCTCATGGATAATTCGGAGGAAGTGACTTCTGAGGTACATTTAACTCCTAATTTCGTCAATTGCCTTAGTATTCTAGGAAAAGATGAACTTGTAAACATGATTAAAGGTCTACTTGATGATAATGAGACTCTTGAAAAATAGTCTATTGAATATGAGGATGAAGTTCAGGAACTAAGAAATGAAAGTTTAGATTTGTCTAATAGACTTGTTGAAAAAAAAGGTCCTTGAGAAAGTTAGGGAACTGAGCTTAACAACTTAGTCATGTGAGGGATGCAAGGGAAAGAAACCTCAAGGGTGTCACCTAAGGTCTTAACTAACAATTTGGAAAGTTATATCCATTAATGAGAAAACCGTTAATCAAATTGTTTTCGTACTTGCTAGACCTCGACTAGGTTATGATTCTGAAATTGACTCCTCAGCTTGTTCCTATGCTCAGGAAAAGTTAACTAGGGAGTTAACTGAGAAATTTGAGACTTTAGATAAGTCCCTTCATGCATGAAGGAGTAAGAATGAACTAGAGCAAAAAATCAAGGTCTTAGTACAACCCTCTGAAGGTACTAAAACTTGGTTTACAGGAGCAAAGGCTTACACTATGTATGTTAATCAAGCCCAAGGTAAATCTGTTAAAAAACAATTCTAAACATGAAAAGAGTAGGCCCTTTTGTCCCGGAAAAGGAAACTAAGGCTATGTTTGATATAACTCTTGGTGTAGATATTGTGGCAACAATGGACATACGATTCATGGCTATAAGAAAAAGCAAGTCCAAGATAGTAAACCCTATAAGTCACCAAATAGAAAGAAATGCATAGTTAATGACCTAAAACATGCTTCTAATGAGCTTGATTCTTCTGGAAGTGCCTTCTCATTCTCAAATTCAAGAAAGCCCAAAATCTAACAAACCCAGAAAAGTTGAGCTTTAATGGGTTCCAAACGCTTAAATTTTATCTTTACGGGGTGAAGCGAGCAACAAGGACAAATGGTACATTGATAGCGTGTGGGTTTGACGAGGGGTAGGATCAAGATAAAAAGCTAGTGTAACAATTTATATATGTGAATGTTACACTTACTCTATAACAAATGAATAAAAGCTACAAAGCTATTCAAAGACAAACTCTCAACAAATCGAGTATAGATATGAGTGAATCACTTGTTGAAAACCTTTATAGAGTAGCTTAAAATTGACTAGCTCTTATAGAAGAGTATCTCAATTGACTAGCTTCAGTGTTTAAGAAATGTAGAATTTTAAAACACTTTAAGCGAGTCTTTACCTTTAAGTAAGCATGCACGCTAGAAAGCGAGTATGCTATAGTTGCGGAATAACAAAGGAAAACCACAATATGAATCTTAGATTGTTAGATGAAAGATTCAACTCAATATGCCCAGAGAGACTTGGCAAGGTGAGAACCCTTTGCAATAATACATGCCGGGATGAAACTCACCAATCGATTGAATATAATGAACAAAAATTACAAGGCCTTATAACTCTCAGCTCACTACACTCGCGTTCAGCTCACTTACAATGTTTGCGCTCTCAAGTTGTAAAGACAAAACTCGCTTCATCAGAGATCGCCAGCTATGCCCCAAACACTCAACCCTACTAACCTCCCAGCTTTCAGTCCTTTTGCATCCCTCCAAGACACTCAACGTACTAACTCTCAGGCTTTCACGATCATGTTGTGTTTGTGCTAGCTAGACTTCCTCTCCCTCTCAAGGTTTCCCAAGATTGTGCGAATACATACAACTATTACACCTATTTATAAAAATCCTAAACTTCTTTCCCAAGTTAGAAAACTCTATACAATATTATAATATAAGAGATTGCTGCCTTGGAAATCCGTGTGACTATTCTCCGGATAACACCTCCACAGATTTCTCCTTTTCTTGAGCAACAAACTTTTAACAAACTCTGCCACGCTGGTGATCCGCTTCCACACCACTCCGCTTCAACTTGTCCACGCTGGAGATCCACGCTCCTCACTCTCCATAGGTAGAAACACATTCGTCTATCCCAAGCTTCACGTCTTTCCCATCATCTGGCACAAATACTCTACACGCTGGTGCAGCCTAAGTCACCTGGGCAATTTTCCTTCACTTCAAATCTTCTATCGTTGAAGCACTGGGAACACTAGCTCGCAGCGACTCTCCTTGTCACTCCGCTAGTCTTAGTCTTCAACTCTTCTTCACATCTTCACTTCAGAATTGTGATTCTTCATCTTTGAGTTGGTTGATACTGCCTTTGCTATGTCTTCTATCTTTGCAAGGCTCAAATCTAGTCTCTAGCTTGTTCGCTTGGTCAAAGCGACTCTCTTGCCTTCTTAAGCTACTCATGTAATGCTTAGAAAACACAAGATAGATTAAATGAAGTGTTTATCATAATCAAAATAAAGGAAGCGATTAGTCTGAGCAAACTCAAACTAACATAGTGGCTGCTCCTGCCACATGACTGGCTACGAAGATAATCTCCTTTCATTTCAAGCTACTGAAGGTGGAAATATCTCCTTTGACAATAAGAAGACCGGTGAAATCAAGGGACATGGAAAGGTCCAGTTGAATGATAGAATCGAAGTTCAAATTGTGCATTTGGTTGATAGCATGTGCTTCAACTTGCTGAGTGTTGCTCAAATCTATGATGAAGGCATTAACAAAGTTACTTTCAGTACCACCAGGTGCTTCATAAGGAACTCAGCCAACGAGACCATCCTGAAAGGGAAGCGAGTTAATAGCAGCTACCTTTTTGATGCAAGCTACATTCACAACCGTCGTATGTGCCTTGCTTCCATTGAGGATCACTCTTCTTTATGACATCAACGACTTGGCCAAGATAGTCTACATCTGCTTCACATGCTATGCTCAAAAAAATTGGTTAGTGGTCTCCCTTCTATCAAGCCTGAAAATATGTCACAATGTGTTGATTGTGTGCAAGGGGAACAAGTTCGAAGCTCATTCAAAGCCAAAAACAATATTACTTCTAAGAAGCCCCTAGAGTTACTTCATATGGATTTTTATGGGCCAATGCGAGTTCAAAGCCCTAGTAGAGCTTGCTACATGTTTGTGATTGTTGATGACTTTTCTCGCTTCACCTGGACCTTGTTTTTTGCGTTCAAAAGATCAGGTTTTCTCACGCTTCTCTGAGCTAGTTCCTCTACTCGAGACCTCTCTGTCTCTACCTGTTCGAGCTATATGATCAGAACATGAAACTGAGTTTGATAATGGAGACATGCTAAGCTTTTGGAGAGAAAGGGGTATTACTCATAACTTCTCAGCCCCTAGAACCCCTCAACAGAATGGTGTTGTGGAAAGGAAGGATCTTTCGTTGGTGGAAATGACCAGAACTATGCTTATCTCAAGTGATTTATCATCTTCTCTCTGGATTGAAGCAGTTAACATGGCGTTCTACATCATCAACATGGCTATGATTAGACCCATCCTGGAAAAGACTCCGTATGAGCTAATCAGAGATCATCCTCCTAGCATTTCTCATCTGAGAATTTTTTGCTACAAGTGCGTTGTTCATAATAACGGGAAGGATAACCTTGGAAATTTTGATGCATTGAGTGATGAAGCCATATACCTTGGGTATGTTCCCGCAAGAAGGCGTATGAGGTATTCAATTAAAGAACAAGAACCTTTGAGAAAAGTATATTTGTTGTCTTCGATGAATTATCTCTCTCCTCAATCACTCTACCTCATGATCCCTTTCCCGATATAGCTGCTCAAGATATACCAAGCGAAGAAAATCCCTCAAACCTAACTCCACTTGCCCCAGTCTTTATCCCCTCAGTTCACTTGACCACTGATACTGATAGCAATGCTGATGAACAAGAAGGCATTAACAACTCTCTTATAGAAATACCTTCTCCTTATTTATCTCCTCCAACTCGCGCCTTTCAGAAAAAGGGCGATCATCCTCCTTCCAATATCCTAATCCCCTTAGACTCTGGTGTTTGAACCCACTCCTCCGTAACAAATCTATTTGCCTTCAGTTCCTTTGTTTCTCTCCTAGAACCCAAGAACATCAAGGGGGCCATTGTTGATCCTGATTGGGTTGTTGCTATGCAAGAAGATCTTCATGAATTTGAAAGAAACAAAGTCTGGAGGCTGGTTCCCAAGCTCTCTGATCGACCATCATCGGAATTTGATGGGTCATCTAAAATAAGTTAGATAATTTAGGTACCGTGATAAGGAACAAAGCTCGATAAGTATCTCAGGGATACACCGAGAAAGAAGGGATTGATTATGTTGAGACCTATGTCCCAATATCCCGTCTTGAAGCCATTTGTCTATTGATTGCATTTTCCTCTCACAAAGGCTTCAAGCTATTTCAGATAGACGTCAAGACTGCATTTCTTAATGGTCATCTAAAAGGAAGTGTACGTTAAACAACCCCCTGGTTTTGAAGATGCTCAACATCCAGATCATGTTTCTTCCTTGAGAAAGCACTATATGGCGTGAAGCAAGCTCCAATATCCTGGTATGATTGTCTCTCCGAGTACCTTCTTGCCAATAACTATCGGAGGAAAAAAATTGTAGGATCGAGTTTCTTCGGCTTGCTTAAAGTGTTTTAAGATGTAAACAATGAAAACACAGGTAAGCTAGTCTAATCTCAAAGATTAACTCTAATAGATAATAAGCTAAGGAGTTAGTAGTGCGGAATAGAGATTAGCTACAATTTTAAGCTTAGTAAAATGATTTAAGAAGCTCGGCTCATGCAATGTTTTTTTCAAGGTGAGAACCCTAAGCTTCTATCATGCTCGGGATAAAACTCATCACTAAACTTATATTAATAAAAAACAATTATACACTTAAGCTACTCCTAGCTCAAAGTAATCCTCTCTCATAATATAAGTTGCGTTCAGCTCATACAAGTAATACTCTCTATCAAGCTCCTAAGTGAAGCTCTCTTCACAGTGACTTAAGCACAATATAGCTTTCTCTCTAGCCTTCTCTCCGACTTAATATATTTTCTCTCTAAGCTCGTGCCTAACATCAGTCCTATGCATGCCTTATATAGTAGATCTAACTTACTACCCTGAAGCTAGCAATTCTATATCTTGCGGCAATGAAGAAATCCACCTCAACGATCCATGTGATCATTTTGCTCCTGGAAATTCATCAACGACCACCATCTCTTTGTGTTTCTTTTCTTGATCTTCTCAGCTCATCCACGTTGGCAATCTTCACCTTCAACGTGTGTCTGATTTGTCCAGCTTGACGATCTCAATACATCCACTATCCAAAAGTAGAAATCCTACCAAACTCCCTGTTGTTTCCATTTCCCTTATGTTCTAGCTTTGATAGGCACAATCCCAATGGCGCCAACAGTGGTTCTTAGGTGAGTTTACATGCATTTCGAAAGCACATAGTCGCTAAATGAAGCATAAGAGGCATCGGGACTAAAGACGACAAAGTGAAGACAAAGATGCATAAGAAAAAAGTGTTGAGGAGTTGATCTGAGTTCAAATGGACCATTATCCCTACTCCGACGTCCGATTGAAGTGATTCTAACACGAAGAGTTAGATCTTGAAGTCTACTACATTCCCTTCAAATTTGGACGCAATCGGAGTTTTGAGTCAAACATTATGGTGATTTTACTTTGCTTTCACACGAGTTCAACAAAGACCAAACCGCGGCCGCGATTTGGCGACCACGGTCGCGCCTCCCAAGTAACTCTTTGACCGGGAAGCTTTTGTAACCGCCTTGACATTATGGTGTTTAATGGATTTTGAAGTTACCTTTTTGGGAGGAGGTTTATAATGTTTTTGCTAGGTTTTTGATTAGATTATCACCACAATTTCTAAGAAACTCTCTCTTTTCCTTTGTACTTTTCCTCTCTATCTTACTTTGAGAAATTTGTATTGCAATATGTTTATGATGAAGAACTAATCCTCTCAATTCACTCTTCTGATTTAGGCTCCCGGATTTGGCTTTAGAATGTAAGATTTCGAACCCCTTTTGTTCTATTCAATATATGATTGTTCTTGATCTCTTGAGCTTTATCTTGTATTGATTTTTGTTGATCTTACTAGTTTGTACAACTAGATTTATTCATATTCATCATATTGCTAGGATTGATAATTTGATTTCAAGAGTCTTTTCTTTTGGTCACAATCTCTATTTGCATAAACTATTTGCGAGTGCCTATAGGGTAGAGATCTTGAATTCATGTCACGTATCGACGATTTGTCAATGGTATTGCATGAACCTACTTATCTTTGAGCTTTATGTGGTTGTATTATTAAATATAGGGATTTTATTGGTTGTAGCATAATTAAGGTTTCTAAGACTATTTGGACTACATTCTTTTTATTAACAAAGAGTAGGATAACATATTGAATGAAAGAACATAGGGTGGTAGGAGTCTACAATCTATTGCGTATCTTCTTGCCAATGTCTGAAGAGTGAATGTTTTTAATCCTTACTCCATATTAATCTTTATTGCATGCTCTATCACTCACAAACAAAACCCCCCATCATTACTAGTTAATCACATTTTAGCTTTGAACGGAAAACTTGTGTCCCTTGGGTTCGACCATTACTTACACTATACTCTATAGTGGGAGTTCGAATATTACTTTGATTTAGGCACACACGACAATGCCTTCATCAAATTTGGCGCCGATGTCGGGGATTCAAATTTTCGTTTGATACTTTTTGTGTGCTTAACCTTGGTGTGGATCTATCTTATGGTCCACACTCGTGCTACTAATGAGTTTACTAGCTAAACTTGCAGGAGAGATGGAAGAAGAATGGAAGAAGAGGGCTGAGGGAATGGCTGAAATCAAGGATATAATTTACCAGCTGGCTGAAATTAAGGAGTTGTTAGTTAATGAACAGGGAGTAATCTCCTTTGCTTTGTTCTTCGGGCTAAGGCATGCGGAGGTATGGGTTTTGTAGTTTTCCTCCTTTGGTTCTAATAGTATGCTATTGTGTTGTTTTAATCTCTTGATTGTTTAGTAATTGATTGCAATATGTTTATCTGGCTTAGCTACCTAGGTTTACATGTTTCCTTCATATAGCCAGGGCCTGGTTTATCCTAGTTGGAGAACCTTGCCTACTTAGTGGCACAAATCACTACTTGAACTAGTTGGACTTGTAGGATAGGGAGATTAATGAGGTGTAGGTGCCAAGGACAATACACCGTCCTATTTATTCATGAACTTAATGCTGCCTAGGATTTAGTCTTGATAGTTTCATGGCTAGATTGGTAGTTAAGGCGCTATTAGGACTAGTTGACCTATTTAGCAACCTTATTACATGGATTAGGACATATATAGCATATAGTATAGAGATAGAACCCAATTTGTAATAGGAAATCGATGATTAAACACATAACTTCGTAGGTTGATGCCTAGGAGAACAAAGCGCTTGCTTTTATTAGTTTTCCAAACCAATCAATCATATTTTCCCCTTTTCTCTTTATTTTGTATAACGTTAATTATTTTGCAATAACAAGATCGGATTCGCAGACTCCCTGTGGAATCGACTCTTACTTATCGCTCTACACCTGTGGAGAGAGTAAGCTAAGGATTACTTTGATCGGATTGCCTATGACAGCGTCCGTCAAATTGGCGTCGTTGCTGGGGAGTCTAACTCTCTTGTCTTGTTTTTGCAAATTAATTAGCTTTGGTGCCGACCGTTTAAACGGTCAGCACCGTTGTTACTGATGAGTTCCACCAGCCATGAAGCCAGGTTGAAGCGGATTGCGGAGGCATTAATAGATATGGAGGAGCTAGAGGCTAATATGAAGGAGTTTCAAGAGAATGTGGACAAGAGGAGAGCCGAGGAGTGGGCTGCTAGAGTGGTGGAGGTAGAGGCTGCGAAGGAGGCTGCGAGTGCCATCGCAAGGGAGGCCGAGCAACAAAGATAGCACTATTTCATGCAACAACCATACCCGACGCAACCATAGAGGCCCGACCCGGAGACCTCCACAAGGACCCTGATGCTGGTCCTGATAGGGCACCTCGAGAGTACCACTAGAGCACTTGAGAAAACCACGAGGATGGTTGTTGAAGAGTCAGAGAATACCACTAGGTTTATGAACGACCAAGTCAAAAGCATGATGGATGCGATGGCCAAGTGGGAAGAAAGGAGAGTCGCGAGCGCTGACTCTACACCCAGAGGTACCGAGGAAAGCTCCAACGAGGATTATATGGAGGCATAGGACACTGAGGTCAACAGCCCGGACGATACGGACCCAAGTGAGGAGGAAGAAGCCCCTCCATAAGCCGCGAAGGAAGCTCGCGGAACCACCGCAAAGGAAATGCGCGCCCGCTCCTGCAAGGAGCGCGACCGTGCCATAGCTTCTGGAAATGGGCACGACCGCACCTACTCTTGGCACGAACGCGGCCCGGGTTCTGGGGACCAGCGCGCCCGCGCTTCGTCTGCGCGCGACCGCGCTTTGATGGGGACTTTTCCGGAACCAGGTGCACGCTCGCACATTCCTGAACGCTCTCGCGCCCCGTTTTCTGCGCCGCGCCGCTATACCCTCCCGCCGCCACTAGATTTTGGCGAGTACTATCTGGACTGCAACGGGATAAGAGAGAGTGGCAATTTGAGTCGGGAAATGCTGAGAAGGAATCACATGCGGGACCAATTAGAAGGAAAGGGGCTTGGCTGGACCGAGCAGCCAGGAAGAAGCTAGGATGTAAACCGTATCAAGGGAAGAAAGGATCTAAGGATAAGGGGGCACGAGGATCCCGAACTAGGATAAAGAGGAAATACGTCGAGCCAACAATGTTAACAAAGGCGCTTACCGGGAGGCAATCCATTTATGAGGTAATTTCTCTATTTTCACCCTTCTTTTTACCTTTTTCTTTATTTCACAATGAGGACATTGCGAAGTTTAAGCGTGGGGGTAGGAAAGTATCTCATATATCTAGTTAGTTTGATTTGTATGCATTTTTAAATTTTATAGAATCGACTATCATGAATTCTCCCTCCTTGATTCTTTGTGGACTTCTACAATAGTGCTTTGATTTTGAGTCTCCTTACTATGTCTTTAATGTTAATAATGCAACTAGATACAATGATTATAGGATTGATCAAATTTAGGACTTTGATTTGAGCATGGGGTTTATGATTAGGATGCACTAGGTCCAAAACCAAGTTTGCATGATTACCTGCTCTTCTCTAATTTGTACCATATTGATTTGAGAGTTTTTCCCCCGTCCTTCTTCATTAAAATGGAAAATCAAAAATTATGAATAAAAGAATAAGGTAGTGATCTCTAAGCGAGAAAATGTCAAAAGAGCATGCGGTACCCAAGGTGTGCAATATAACCAAGGGATCGATCCTCCTAAGACCTATTAAGTAAATAGTCTCATGGTAGCCTGGACCATAAAGTGGACAGGTTCTACCTATAAATTAATAATTGGGTGCGTAGTAAATTGTATGAGTAGGATGAAAAGGGATATTAGAAGAATACAATTGGATTAATTAGAGTTGAGACTTGGTTTAGTTTGCTTTCAGTGGTGTGGGAGCTTTTGCATCCTCTTCATAAATTTGAGCATATCACTTGAAAATTTGTCCTACTGTTGATCTTGTGTTATCTTCTTTTGTAGATTATTTGCTTAGGAACATTTTTGACATAGTATAGAGATTCTTAGTTAATGCACTTGTGTAGGATAGCATAGTTCAAGTGTGGAGGGTGATGATGCCAATGTCGTTAGCATTAGTTTTGAGTCTTAATAGTTTCTTTATTTTTTAGAAATTTTCTAGAGTCGGAATCTACGCCCGTTATTGTGTGATTCTAGGTACTATGAGGTAGATGTTGGTCTACTACCACTCTGATCGTGCTTCCGTACTCACTAAAGCCCGCTAGGAGTTATATGCATATGACTCGAGGACGAGCAATGGTTCAAGTGTGGTGGTATGATTGGTGGCATTTCGTACATCATAAGGAGTGGATTTTAGCATCAACCATAGGCAAAAGAGGCCATAAATGGAGCATATGTCCATGATCCCGACATCTTGGAGCTTCCTAGTTAATACGAGGATTACGTGCACAAGGTAGAGGCGTGAAAGGCGGAATTGAGCACGGGCCAAGAAGAAAAGCAAAGAGGGGCAAAAATGCCAGTGGCGCGAACGCGCATGGCTCTCTGCAGACGGCGCGACCGCGCCCCAGAAGACGCGTCCGTGCATGGTCCTCTGCAGGCGACGCAACCGCTCCGACATAAGGCGTGTCCGCGCCTTCACTACCGCCAGTGCCACGAGAGCCCTTCTTTGTGGCTTAAATCTTAAAAAACCTAGGATTTGTACAATTTCGGGCCAGGGTTCTCACAAACATTACATTAGGTCTTGTTTTCTTATAAATAGAGGAGCTTTGCCTCCTCGCAAAGGAGATATCACACTTTTCCAGAGAATAATAGAATAGCTTTGTTAGGATGAATAAGGAGTAATCTCTTTTGCTTTGTTCTTCGGGCTAAGGCTTGCGGAGGTATGGGTGTTGTAGTTTTCCTCCTTTGGTTCTAATAATATGATATTGTGCTATTTTAATCTCTTGATTGTTTGGTAATTGATTACAATATGTTTATCTGGCTTAGCTACCTAGATTTACATGTTTCCTTCATATAGCTAGGGCCTGGTTTATCCTAGTTGGAGAACCTTGCCTACTTAGTGGCACAAATCTCTACTTAGACTTCTAGGATAGGGAGATTAATGCGGTGTAGGCGCCAAGGGCAATACACCTTCCTATTTATTCATGAACTTAATGTTGCCTAGGATTTAGTCTTGATAGTTTCATGGCTAGATTGGTAGGCGCTATTAGGACTAGTTGACCTATTTAGCTACCTTAGTACATGGATTAGGACAAATATAGAATATAGTATAGAGATAGAACCCAATTTGTAATAGGAAATCGATGATCAAACTCATAACTTCGTAGGTTGATGCCTAGGAGAACAAAGCGCTTGCTTTTATTAGTTTTCCAAACCAAGCAATCATATTTCCCCCTTTTCTCTTTATTTTCTATAAAGTTAATTATTTTTCAAAGACAAGATCGGATTCGCAGACTCCCTGTGGGATTGACTCTTACTTACCGCTCTACACCTGTGGAGAGAGTAAGCTAAGGATTACTTTGACCGGATTGCCTATGACAGTGTCGGTCAAATTGGCGCCGTTGATGGGGAGTCTAACTCTCTTGTCTTGTTTTTGAAAATTAATTAGCTTTGGTGCGGACTGTTTACACAGTCAACACTGTCTTTACTGATGAGTTCCACCAGCCATGAAGCCAGGTTGAAACAGATTGCGGAGGCAGGAATAGAGATGGAGGAGCTAGAGGCTAATATGAAGGAGTTTCAAGAGAATATGGACAAGAGGAGAGCCGAGGAGTGGGCTGCTAGAGTGGCGGAGGTAGAGGCTGTAAAGGAGGTTGTGAGTGCCATCGCAAGGGAGGCCGAGCAACAAAGATACCACTATTTCATGCAACAACCATACCCGACGCAACCATGGAGGCCCTACCCCAACCTGGAGATCTCCATAAGGACCCTGATGCAGGTCCTGATAGGGCACCTCGAGAGTACCACTAGAGCACTCGAGAAAACCACAGGGATGGTTGTTGAAGAGTCACAGAATACCACTAGGTTATGAACAACCAATTCAAATGCATAATGGATCCGACGGCCAAGTGGGAAGAAAGGAGAGCCGCGAGCGCTAACTCTACACCCGGAGGTACCGAGGAAAGCTCCAACGAGGAGTATATGGAGGAATAGGACACTGAGGTCAACAGCCCGGACGAGACCGACCCAATTGAGGAGGAAGAAGCCCCCCCATCAGCAACGAAGGAAGCTCGCGGAACCACCGCAGAGGAAATGCGTGCCCACGCCTGCAGCGAGCACGACCGCGCCTACCCTTGGCACGATCGAGGCCCAGTTTCTTGGGACCAGCGCGCCAGCACCCCGTCTACGCGCAACCGCGCTTTGATGGGGACTTTTCCGGAACCAGGTGCACGTGTGCCCTCCTGAGCGCTCTCGCGCCCTGTTGTCTACGTCGCGCCACTATACCCTCCCGCCTCCACTAGATTTTGGCGAGTACTATCCGGGCTGCAACGGGATTAGAGAGAGTGGCAATTTGAGTCTGGAAATGCTGAGAAGGAATCACACTCGGGACCAATTAGAAGGAAAGGGGTTTGGCTGGACCGAGCTGCCAGGAAGAAGCTAGGATTTAAACCGTATCAAGGGAAGTAAGGATCTAAGGATAAAGGGGGGCACGAGGAGCCCGAACCAGGATGAGGAGGAAATACGTCGAGCCAACAACGTTAACAAAGGCACTGACTAGGAGGCAACCCGTTTATGAGGTAATTTCTCTATTTTCACCCTTTTTTTATCTTTGTCTTTATTTCACAATGAGGACATGTCGAAGTTTATGTGTGGGGTAGGAAAGTATCTCATCTATCTAGTTAGTTTGATTTTTATGCATTTTTAAATTTTATAGAGTCGACTATCATGAATTCTCCCTCCTTGATTCTTTGTGGACTTCTACAATAGTGCTTTGATTTTGAGTCTCCTTACTATGTCTTTAATGTTAATAATGCAACTAGATACAATGATTAAATGATTGATCAACTTTAGGACTTTGATTTGAGCATGTGGTTTATGATTAGGATGCACTAGGTCCAAAACCAAGTTTCCATGATTACCAGCTCTTCTCTAATTTTTACCATATTGATTTGAGAGTTTTGTCCCCGTCCTTTTTCATTACAATGGAAAATAAAAAATTATGAATAAAAGAATAAGGTAGTGAGCTCTAAGCAAGAAAAGGTCAAAAGAGCACGCGGTACCCAAGGTGTGCAATATAATCAAGGGATCGATCATCCTAAGACCTATTAAGTAAAGAGTCTCATAGTAGCCTGGACCATAAAATGGACTTGTTCTACCCATAAATAAATAATTGGGTGCGTAGTAAATTGTATGAGTAGGATGAAAAGGGACATTAGAAGAATACAATTGGATTAATTAGAGTTGAGACTTGGTTTAGTTTGCTTTCAGTGGTGTGGGAGCTTTTGCATCCTCTTCATAAATTTGAGCATATCACTTGAAAATTTGTCCTATTGTTGATCTTTCATTATCTTCTTTTATAGATTATTTGCTTAGGAACATTTTTGACATAGTATAGAGATTCTTAGTTAATGCACTTGCGTAGGATAGCATAGTTCAACTGTGTGTGTGTGTGGGGGGGGGGGGGTGCGGCGTGATTGATGCCAATGTTGTTAGCGTTAGTTTTTTAGTCTTAATTAGTTGCTTTATTTTTAGAAATTTTCTAGAGTCGGAATCTACGCCCGTTATTGTGTGATTCTAGGTACTATGAGCTAGATGTTGGTCTACTACCACTCTGATCGTGCTTCCATACTCACTAAAACCCGCCAAGAGTTAGATGCATATGACTCGAGGACGAGCAAAGGTTCAAGTGTGGGGGTATGATTGGCGGCATTTAGTACATCATAAGGAATGGATTCTAGCATCAACCATAGGCAAAAGAGGCCACAAATGGAGCATATGTCCATGATCCCGACATCGTGGAGCTTCCTAGTTAATACGAGGATTACGTGCATAAGGAAGAGGAGCGGAAGGCGGAAATCGAGCGGGGTCCAAGAAGAAAAGAAAAGAGCGGAAAAACTGCCAGTGGCGCGACCTCGCCATAGCTCACGCAACAACGCTTGGCTCTCTGCTGACGGCGCAACCGCTCCCCAGAAGACACGCCTGCGCATGGCCCTCTGCAGGCGACGCGACCATGCCGACATAAGGCGCGTCCGCGCCTTCACTACTGCCAGCGCCGCAAGAAGCCCTTCTTTGTGGCTTAAATCTTAAAAAAACTAGGATTTGTACAATTTCGGGCCAGGGTTCTCACAAACATTACATTAGGTCTTGTTTTCTTATAAATAGAGGAGCTTTGCCTCCTCCCAAAGGAGATATCACACTTTTCTAGAGAATAATAGAATAGCTTTGTTAGGATGAATAGGGAGTAATCTCCTTTGCTTTGTTCTCCGGGCTAAGGCCTGCGGAGGTATGGGTTTTGTAGTTTTCCTCCTTTGGTTCTAATCATATGCTATTGTGCTATTTTAATCTCTTGATTGTTTAGTAATTGATTGCAATATGTTTATTTGGTTTAGCTACCTAGATTTACATGTTTACTTCATATAGCTAGGGCCTGGTTTATCCTAGTTGGAGAACCTTGCCTACTTTGACACAAATCTCTACTTGGACTAGTTGGACTTGTAGGATAGGGAGATTAATGAGGTGTAGGCGCCATGGGCAATATACCTTCCTATTTATTCATGAACTTAATGCTTCCTAGGTTTTAGTCTTGATAGTTTCATAGCTAGATTGGTAGGTAAGGCGCTATTAGGACTACTTGACCTATTTAGCAACCTTAATACACGGATTAGGACAAATATAGCATATAGAATAGAGATAGAACCCAATTTGTAATAGGAAATCGATGATCAAACCCATAACTTTGTAGGTTGATGCCTAGGAGAACAAAACACTTGCTTTTATTAGTTTTCCAAACCAATCAATCATATTTCCCCATTTTCTCTATATTTTCTATAAAGTTAATTGTTTTGTAAAAGACAAGATCGGATTCGCAGACTCCTTGTAGGATCGACTCTTACTTACCGCTCTACACCTGTGTAGAGTAAGCTAAGGATTACTTTGACCGGATTGCCTATGACAACGTCCATCAGTGCCTTTGTCCTTCCACTATTTTAATGTATGAATATGTCTCCATGGTCCTATTGTTGTGTTTAGGAAGTGAGTTTAGGCGCTATTCCAAAACTTGGGCATCTATCGCCCTGTCAAAGAGACTGCGTGCAAGAACATCATCTTCGTACATGGCATGCGTCGTCTTCTCAAGCACTCTAGTATGGATGCCCCTCCTCAAGCTCCTAAAGGGAAAGGAAAGAAAGAGGATTTTTAGAAGCTCCCAAAGCTAGTTATTTAGAGCAGACCCTGATTCAGCAGACAACGGTCAACATCGAAGTTCTTGAAATGATGCAGGGTATATCTAGGCAGCTTTGGCATTTTCACAAGATGGTCGAGAATAATCTGGCGACCTTCGTGTGTTAGTCTCTTGACCCCCTCTAGAGGACATTGAAGTCCCTGCGGAAGAAGATGTCATTGAGGAACAAGCTGATTGAACCCTGTTCCCTTGTCACAACTCATAGAATTCATAGGATTTTCTGCTTATTTTTCCTATCTTTTGTGTGAGTTGTGTGTGCGATTCTTCTATATATATAAAAAAAATTTACATTGGTGCTATTTGATTCTTGCTATGTGCCTTCACTAAGTTCTCTACTTGAAATTTCTTTGCGTATCACTTACCCATTCTTCTAGAGTAACATGTTTAGTAGCTCATACTTAGATTCCTTGTTTAATATTTAGGATGTTGTTTTTCAATGATGTCAAAAGGGAGAATTAATCAAGCATATCGGGTTGCTTTATTGAGAGGGAAATGAACTGAGAGATAGCTAAAGGAAACTAATTGGGGCACTTGTTCTTTATCCAAGGGGGGATTATCACTATTATTTACTTAGTCCCTTTGATATAGCTTAATTATAATATGTCAGGATTCTTTGTTTATCATCATTAAAAGGGGAGAAATTGTTGGATTATAGGAACTGGCAACTCAGTTCATATCCCCCGTCTCCTCAATTTTAATAATAACAAACACATATTGCATTTAATATCTACCTTGAGTGAGACATTCTAGGATTATGATAGAGCTTCCATTGGAATCATGCTCAAGGCTAAGTAGGTGGATTATCTTGAATAAAAGTAAAGGAACTAGTGAGCTTGGATCGTGCTCAAGGGAACCGAAGAGAACAAAGACAAGAAAGAGCAACGCACTGATAGTGGTCAAGGGAACCGACAAGATTGACATAAGCATTTGTACGCGAAGGGAACCGATCGATAGAGCTCAAGGGGACCGAGTGTGCAAATAAGGAAAGGATCCCCCGTCATTTCCTATATGTGGAAAGCAACACCTTTTAAGGAAGCGGTTGAGATTCTACTAGATCTTATAGTTTAGATTCATTGTATTTTGGAGATTTTGAATATTTCAGTTTCGGAAATTCGTTTTAGCCTTTGCCTTTAAAGTGTTGAGTTTCAGCTTTTGCTAAGGTTGTCGATTGTACACGTCTATTAGAGATAGAGATTGTACAAGGCTAAGTAGAGAATCGTGTGTCGAATTTAGAACTGTATGTTCAACTTAGGTTGTAAATCTTGTGATCGATCAAATAGAAAAGTGAGTTTGAGTTTCATTCTGTGTTTCACGAATTAACCAAGTTACAAATACAAAGCTTGAATTCCGCTCTTAAGAACTGAAATCTCAATTCCTTATATCAAGTCCCTTATCGACCATGCAGTAATGTATATGGATAGAAGCGGATTTAGGGACGTGTGAGGGGGTCCGTGCCCCCTCTTTAACCGGTCCTTGTAATTGTATGTAGTGAAAATATAGAAAACCCCGATATATTTGAAGGAAAAAAATTATTGAATAATAACAAAACCCTCTAGCTAAGATGATAAGGTCTAATTTGACTACTAAGAGGTCTTGATTCAATTCTTATATCCACTCAATCTCTCCTATTTTATATTCAACTTTCACTATATTTTTACTAAATATATATTTATTTTTATAAATATATTTATCTATTATAATTACTAATTACATTTATTTATTTGTATGTCTAATATTATATTATTTTATGTAAACAATTATAACTCTCTTATAAAAAAATCCTACATTTGTCATTGAATATGGCAAACCCTAAGATACCTGAAATGGATGTATGCGAAAGAAGACGTTTCTAGTACGAACTGATTTTTAGTGTAGACTGTGCACTTTTCAGCATATTATTGGTGCACTTTAAGTACATTATCAAGTGGACTACTGGTGCACTCTTTCAGTGCACTACTAGTGCACTTCTCGGTGTACTAAAGTGCACTTCACAGTAGTGCATTGGTGCACTTCTCGTAGAGATGGGCCGGTTCCGGCGGTTCCGGAACCCCCGATTCCCTCCTGGTTCCGGCGGTTCCGGGAACCCCCGGTTCCGGTTCCGAACCGCCGTCTTTCTAGTTAGAAAAACATTTTTTAATTAATTTTGGATGGAACCGGCAGTTCGGAACCGGGACCGGAAAACCCCCGGTTCCGTGCCGGTTCGCCGGTTCCGGTTCCAAAAGTTTCATCTTTAACTTCTCGGTGTACTAAGGTGCACTCCTCGTGTACTAAGGTGCACCTCCCAATAGTGTACTGGTGCAAATTACAGTAGTGCATTACCAGGTGCACTCTACGGTAGTACACTGGTGCACTTTGTAATAGTGCACTGGTGCACTATCCAGTAATATACTGGTGCACTATCCAGTAATATACTGGTGCACTAAGTCCGCACCGAAAATTAGTCCGCGCCCAATCAACCCTTGTACGCGAAATTCAAATTTATAATGCAGTTTACGTATAAAAATTTGAGCTCTTTCTTGCTTAATCTACCATGGATATGCCAAATTTACTTATTGTACACTCAAACGGAGATATCCTTTCAAATATCTTGAAGGGCTACGCTTTTATTTTGACGATATTTTTAATTTATATGATTTGTTTGTTTATATCTTATGATGAATCACAAATACATACCTGAATAAATATAAAAGATATGGTTAAGAAAACAAAAACCATTAACCTTATGTGTTCGTGGCTACTGGCTAGTCATTGCTTCCAACTTCCAAGTACCATGAAGCCTAAAGTTACTGTATAATGGCGCGTTAATAATTACTTAATAATCATACGTTATCCTTCTCTTATGTAGCTACCAATGTCCTAGAGATTAATTATTTTAACACTCAAATTAATGATAGATTCTCGATCATTAACATAAAACAAAACGTGCATGCAACGCTAGCTGTATGATCGAGCAACGGTCTGTACCACTTGCATTACAATAAGTAAGAAATCGAACTTTAGTTCTATGTTTTAATGGAAATTGAGGAAATTTTATAACAATATGTAACCCACTAATTTTTTTATTATATCTTCATCTTAAAAAATATTATCCATGTTAAAGCTATGACAATGCTTATGTTAATTACTGTAATTACGAGCTTGGTTTTGCTACACGGTATATGTAAGGACCAAAGTTTCTTTTCCCTTCTTCCCAACCATATATAAGTACCATCAAAGCGTGAGTAGATCACTGATTCCTTTTTGTTTAATACTTTCAACTTAGTTTATAAAAAATATGTAAATGTGAAAAATTAGAAGACAAAAGTATTTAATATTCTGTTTTTATTGTACTGAAAGAATCTGAATTTAGTTTAAAAACATTTCGGAATGGCTCATTTGGTGGATACTTGACACATAAAGTATAATCAATGGAAAACTGAAATCGTGTGAATCTGTATCACCGAAGTAGAACTGAATTAGAAAAAAAAAATCATGTTTTTGTTAAAATGCAAATCATGTATAAATATGGGAAAAGATTTATTATGTATCCATATCTAGATAATTACGTTTCTCGTATAGTTAGGAATTAAAATGGGTCCGAAATTGGTGATAATAAATCACTAAATAATATAAAAAGAATGAATCTGAGACGTTGGTTTGTGCTTGATCTAACGGCAAGGGACGCGCACATGACGCGCACATGTCCACGCTAGCAATCCCGACTAGGTATGACGTTAGGAGGGACACCAAGCGGTGTTTCCTTAATGTTGACCTCGCCAAAGCATACGACACCGTATCTTGGGAGTTCATTCGGTTCGCCCTTACCCACGTCGGTATTCCTCCTAGGTTTATTGAATGGGTGATGGAATGCGTTACCACGGCCTCTTATTCTATCAAAGTTAATAAGTGTATACATGGGTTTTTCGAGGGTAAGAGGGGCCTCCGTCAAGGAGACCCTCTTTCCCCTCTCCTTTTTGTGATTTGTATGGAGATTCTATCTCGGCATATCCGAAAGGAGACGAACCGCCCTTCGTTTCACTTCCATCAGTTCTGTGATACATTGAGGATTAGCCACTTGATGTTCGCTGATGACATTGTGCTTTTCTGCCGTGGCGATGCAGGGTCTGTAAGGATCCTCATGGGGTGCTTGGGCAGATTCAAGGAGATGTCCGGGCTCAATGTCGGGAAGTCTTC